>NC_142374.1:15870714-16028035 GCF_059441005.1 Hippichthys cyanospilos
CGGCTTCCCAAGGGTTCTTCCTTGGGGGTGTCATCATCCCCTAGACTAGAAGTCACATTGGCGAGACGCCACAAGTGCATGGGTCACCTCAGTTGCTGACAAAGCTCGGTTCCACAGGCTAACTCCGCCTCTTTTTCCCTACGTTGACTTCATTTCCTGTTGCTCTGTTGCTTTTGATCTCGCATACTTATCTGCCAACGACTTTTTTTTTCTAATACTCATCTGCTTTTGGCAATTATGTGAAAGAAACGTTCATAAGATGGAAACATTATGCTGGACATTAACGCTTTGAAAACATATCCTAAATGTATCATCGCCAGGTGTTAAGGAAACTCCTATGTTGCAAAGTAGAGACGTTACAATTACGAAAGCGCAAACCAGCCAATGTTATCGGAGTGGCCACAAAAAAAAAAAAAACAACAACAACAACAGCAAGACGATGTCCGATGCACTATGGAGATGATGACAATTCCTCTGATACTAGTGATGAATTATGTCAACAGAACTAAAACTGTTTGGTCCTTTGCATGAACTGCATGAGAAATTATGTTCTTCAAGAAGCTAATTGTATTGCAGTACCTGTAAGAGAAAACATTTGTCTTTTAAAAGCATCGAAAAGCTTTGCCATTTTTATGCATTTCTGAGACAGCTTTACAAGAGACTCAGTCACAGCAAGATTTTTATGTAGCTACCATTCTTTGCCTTTCCCCAATATATTATATCTTTTCTTGTATTCATTTGACTTCATTTGACATTTGAAAATATTTCACTTGGACGTATTTGGTACAAAGCCAGCTTGCTGGCATGAGGTTTTTTTTTTTTTAAACAAATATATCAATCGGTGGTTAGGATCTTTTTAAGAAATGCGCCCGCTGCAGCTGCTCTTACGTTTAAAATGCAGAAATTTAGACAAGATTTATTACAATGGTGCCTTTGTACAGGGTAAGGCAAAGCTAAAAAAATATTTGTGACACAATGCAACATTGTTGTAGCATAAATTTCTTTGAAAGCTGCTAAGATTTCATTTCGCGACACACAGCAAGAGATTTGTCCTTTTGGTTATGCTGTTAGAAATATTTTGTTAAAAAATATTTTTGTTAAAAAATATTTGCATAATGAAGCATAATATTAATCTAGGGCCACTCCAAAACATTTACAGTATACAGTAATGGTCAAAAAATCGGAAACACCTTCAAATTCTCAAAATCTTAAAAAGAGTTTGAGAAGTCAACAAATTTAAGCTATTAACTTTTGAACATGCACGGCTATGAAGTGAAAATCATTCCAAGTCATAAAGCATCATCTTCATCATAAAGCTGAATGAGAAAATAACAAATTATAAAACATATTCTATAAACATATTTGATTAACTCATTCGCAACCTTTGACGGCTCTATATGTCAATGATCATTTTTTTCTTGGCTAGCAGTGAATAAATCAACTTAACCTGCCATTGACAGCTAAATAAGTAAAAAACTTCCATTTTAACAGTGAATGAGTTAACATTTCACCAGTATTTCTTCATAATGTCGATACCTTCAGGATTAATCTATGATTCAGGAAAAATGTAAATGATAGGAAAAAAAAAAACACTTAATTACAGTATGTTTCCAAACTTTTGTCTGGTACTGTAAGGTTACAATAAACTGCAGTTATCAAGAGGCATGCACTAATAAAAAAATATATAAATGTATCAATACTGCAACACATGTCCAGATACTTTCCCAGCAATTATATACAATTATTCTCAAGGCACTTTAAAAGCTTTTATGTTGACCAATCAGAAATTTGACAAATTTGGAGAATATTTAAGTACATGAGTCCATTTCTTCTGAATGAGAAGAGTTTTACAATTCAAGTCATGTCTTTTGTGGTGATCAATGGACGTTATATATTCAGAAAAAAAAAATATTGTGAAGATTTGTTGTGAAAAGATGCAGGTGGGGGAAAAAAATACAAAACATTATGGGCTGTGGGTCTTCTTGGGGAAAGGTAAATGCATGTATTTTCCATTTATGCAACAGAAAAGTATTCAAATAAAAATATGTACAGATAAGTCCTTGCATGAAATAAATTTTGTACTCAATGAGCGTTTAGACTCCATTTTTCTTCAACTGCACATGCATACACATCTTTCCTTTTGTCTATACTCGTGTACGGGTACCGAAGAAAAACTAAACAAGGAGACCGACGGTGAGAGCATGACCAAAAAAAAAAAAAAAATCCGCATGACGATGACTGGAAAGTGTACTTCAAGCTGTAAAGGCGGCATGATTGGGCATGTTGATTAACCGACTCAAGAGTCCGGACCAGACAATACATTTTTTGTCTGATGCCTTGGCTACGCATGGGAATACACATGGTAAAGCTGCCTTTACCATGAACGACTAACGGAGCACATTTTCTTTACCCTCCAAGTGTCATTTCACCTCTCCCTGCGCCGCAGAGGTTATCAGCCATCACCATCAATTCCCACATAAAACATACTTGGTGTAATAATTTATTTTCATTATTTTTTTTTTTTTATATGTTTATAGAGATGCAGAGACAACACCGGAGCAGACAACCAACCGAGTCAGTTTGTGTTATGAACCATGGTGTACCAACCACTATGTGTATGACCCATAATGGCCCATCACCCACCTGATAGTGCTGTAGCATTGTTGTGTGTATTACTTAGTACTTTTAAATGGGTGTGAAAGTGGCAACCTGAACATCACAAACTCAGCATAGATGTAGCACTGAGGACGTTTTGTTGTCAAGCCTTATGTAGCTAAGTATCTGTGACTGGTTAATGTGTTGTAATCTGTGTGCCTATTTTCCGTGTGTGCCAGTGCTGTAAATATGCTTTTTGTGTGTGTGTGTGTGAGAGTGTGTGACAATGTTGTGTGTACCAATGTTTTGGAGTGGTCATCAAATATTTGTGTGGTTCCTGTGTTCAAAACGGTTGCTCTGATTTGAAATCACCTTCGCCTGTCACGAGGAAACGCACCGTTAAATTTGCACACTCATGCTCACCTCTTTTTAGACTTTTGCACTTTTACACTTTGATTTTTTTTTTTTTAGCAAATATCCACAAAAAAATGTCATACTTGAATTTTTGAGGCATTAAATGGTCGAATGTGCTGTTTAGAAGTCAGTAAAATAGTTGAGTACTTCCATCGGAAGCTATTTAACCCAACCCTAACGATTATGTATTTTAATAAAAGACGTTTTTACAGTGACTTTTTAGTTGACAATCATGTAGAATTGGCATAGTTTCCCCTCTGTTCAAATTAGTAATATCTGTGCTCAAAGATGCCAAAACACTGTAAACACCATACTGGACAAGTGCCTCTGTCATGCAAAGTTGTAGAACGTGATGAAATAATGAACCAAGGGTACCGGTAATTTCATTTTATTCAATCAAAAGCAATTCATAGACAAACATTTCAACAGGCGGTTCGGAAAACACACAGACAAGTTGATATATTGCATAAAGTTAACACCTCCTGTAAAATACCACATTTTGATGTTTAACTGTCAACATCAGAAAGATTTATCCATAAAATGTGACATTCTAAAACTCACACAATCAGAGTCCGATATGAACTGTTCCTTGATGGCATGTCGCTATCATGTGACTGTCAAACTTTTCCATCCAAAGTCAGTATATTGCATATACATATAGGTTTTGTTCAATATTGTTCTGAATCACAATATCTCTATACTGGTGCTACTTTTGTGCATTTTGATGACTTCATCCACTGGTAGGCCAACAGAGTACATCAATTAAAATTGTGTGAAGGATTGTTTTAAATCCCATTTCTATATACCAGGTGGTGAAAACTGGGGTACATTTTAGCTGTTGATCCTACACACTTCACTATTTAGGCCTAGATATAGTGACATAGTTTGTTAAATACGTACTGCGTTAATCAGGGCCTGTGGTGGTCCTGATAGGTGCGCTACAACACACATTGGTCCCAAAAACGGTTCATATCAGACCCTGCAAAAAGTTTGTCACTACTGACTCCTGCTGTGTTTGGGAGGGCAAATTCAGAAGCAGAAGAAAGACATGAAAGCGGATGAGCAAGTCCGTCAGACGAATGATAAAGTTAATGCTAAAAAAAAAAAAAGTCCCAACTTTGATAAAGGGAAAGTGAAATGCATTCTTTGGATGAAGTAGCTTGCTTACCACAGAAGCAGCTCAAGTTTAGCTTACCACATAAATGCAAAGAACACAGCTCTAGCTACATTTTGAAAAAATGGTTGAGGGTTTGTCTCTGAAATTTTGAGGTGAGATTAAAAAGACATCAAACATGCCCTTTTTCTGGGTTTGGGGAAAATTGTTTTGACAAATCAGGAGTTGACGTCAAAAAGTACCCTTTTCATAAGTTACTTGTTTTGATATGATTAATGTAAATTTGACAGTCTAATTTTCACTTTTGAAAAACCAACATCTTACAGGGGAGTGTTAACTTTTTTTTATAGACGCAGGACTCCAGTGCGGATTGGTGCGGACAGGCAACAAGCATCGTAACGAGTAGATAACAACCGCGATAGCCTTGTTCTAAGTGCAGCTTTCATTGTTTGGAAAAGTTGAATATGAAAGGGACCAACTTTTTAACAAACAACTGCCAATACACTGCCAAGCTACCACTGGGAACTGTGTCCTAATTACTGTCTGACACACAACATAACATCAACAACAGTGTAAGATTAAAAACACTCATTAAAGCGTTCATAAAAATAATATAATATCATAACACATATGAGGCAATGAGTGAGTGACTAAGTGAGATTTAAAGAGTGTGTGAGTGTGTGTGTGTGTGTGTGTTATCTCTTAGTCGGGTGTTCAGTGGTAGTTTTGATTGGTTTGTTGGTTCAGGGTTTTTGGTGTATTTCCTGAACTACACGGTTCTCGGACTTGTACAAGAAATAGTGTTAAATAAAATTTAAAAAAATAACAAACACAAGATTTTCAGGGGGTGTTTGTTTATTTTTCTTCAAATCATGGTTAAAGGTTTGTGGACATATTAGGGCTGTGCAATATGCATAAATAATAAAGTCTTGATTTTGGCCTGTCATTCATGACAGTAACGATTTTAATCGATTTTAATGGGAGTAATAAACCTAACAACGATTTATTTAAAGGATTTGTCTAAAAAAATCATATGGAAAGTATTCAAAGATAATGCATACTAATTTAAAATCAATGAAATCAATCATGAAACCTTAACATTTATAGTTTGCATAACATGCTTTAAGGGATGTTTGATTCATTTTACCACTTTTACCACTTTTTGCAGTAAAAAGTACATGTTTGTCTAGATATGATTCGATATGTAAATTATTTTTCATGTACATTTAATACGTTTACAAACCTATCTTTCTACTGCTGCTGTCGACAGACAGGCAATCATGCCTCACTTTTTGGTCATGTGATAAATGAACTGTTATTGACCTGCGCCTTGAGCACATGGAGTTATCAAATTACCTCATTAAATTCCAAAGACGGAGTTTTACCTTTTTAAGAGTCCAGTGGTGAGCTAAAAAGGGTGTCCAAAAATGACAAATTAATCCGATTTACTGCCCAGCCTTAAAACATGTTATATAAGCATCAATGCATTTCAATAAAATTCAAGTCAAAATAACAATCCAACAAGCGCTCATTGCCTTTGACCTGCACGTGGTCGCCAGATAGCGCACTGCAGATATCTGCATAACTTAGAAATACAGTATGCACGATGACTCAAACGCAGCAAGTAAACGTCCGCAAGTGGAATAAATGACACGAACAGTCTGAAAGTCAAGTTGCCAAAAACTAACAAGCAGTAAGCATGAGCGAGCAGTGAACCATGAGGCCATAGAAGATATTCGAGCGCCTCCTAATACTCAAGACGACGGCGATAAAACGCGCTGACATGGAAAGATGAAGCCGTAGCCACAGCTGGGCCGGGCCCATCTCTCACATTATCGGCGCCTTCCTTCATTCATCCGGGACGGCCAAGGTGGCCGGAGGACCGTCAAGTGTAGAAATGGCCGTGTCACTTAAACATATCGCCTCCATCATGGCCACCGAATTGACGGACCCACTAGTGACGAGAGGAGTGATGACCTCTGACACATGTCTGCACACGCAGAGGTATTTATGGCACACATGTGATTCTGCCATTTCTCTACCAAAAGAAGATTTGGTGGAAGTTATTATTTAAAAAATCACTTACCTCAAACAAAAAAAGAAATAAAATCCCAAATTGTAATAATTTCACTAATAATGTAAAAAAAAGAAAAAAATTCCTGACTGAAATTTTAATCATTTTTTTGCAAATAATGTATTTGGGGATTTACATTGTCAGATGGGTCTTTTTTCTCAAAATGTCTTCTACATTTTGTGTTTAGAGAATCTAAAACTATTATACACCTATGCAGCAAATACTGGAATGTTAAAATGTTGGTGTAACCGTTAATATTTTCGAATTGATTTCAAACAGCAATGTGTCTCATTTAACACTACCTCATTTAAATGGAGCTCAGGGCTGGACTTATTAGACAATTGCACAACCCATTTTATCTGTAGGCGTATTTTTTGAAACTCCAAAGATAGATCATTTAATATCACTTGTTTTATTTCTGGTTTTGTAAGTAAAGGCACACAATGTTTTGCAAAGGAGTCACAATTTAGCAACAAGGTGCTTGATGTTCCAATTAATTTGCTCTTGATTCAAAAAGGAAAAATGAACTGTTCTTGTCACAGAATTAGATTAGATTTTCTGATACTTGCAGAAACCTTGTTGAAGTCTTATGTACTAAATGACCAATTTGGGGAGATTCTTTGGTGGAAAACAAGCAAGTAAGTTGGGTTAAATTGACACCATTTTGGACACAAAACGTTTATTTTTTTAGCCAGTTGTTTTTAGATTGTTTAGTCATATTGAGCCAAAGTATATTGGTCTCTTTTGGACCCAAAATTGGTATTACTTTATGACCCTAGGTTTCAATTAAATGCGCCTGTTTCTTTTAACTGAATAACATGTTCATGTTCACGCTACAAGTCACCACATTATTGGCAAAAATCTTATCGAAATATCAGTCAGGTTTTGTTTTTGCACATTATTGGTGAAATTATGACATTATTAGGTTTTATGACATTTCTGATTGAGTTAAGTGCACAATTTATGAATTTCAGACATTATGTTACAATGGGTGGCCTAAAGAGAATCAGTTCATTCATAAAATAATGACATTATAGCAATTGAGATGCAAGTCTGAGTCCATCACTTGTTTCCGCCGCACATATTCCCCTCGCACACCGCCACGGAGTGCCCGGCCCCGCAGCCGACGGCACGCGGTCGGAGGCCGGGAACGACCCGCGGCTCAAAGACGTCGGCCAGCGAGCCGTCTCCGCACATCCCGTGTTCGTTCCAGCCCCAGGATAGGAGATGCTCCCCTGAGAAGCAGAGGGATCAGGGGGTCAGTGTAGCAACGCGTGAGCTAATATTAGCAGCCTGGGGGCGGGTGACGGCGAGCGGCAAAGAAGAAAAGACATGAGAAAACAAACACGGACCCACGCTGACACCCAGTCAGCGGGTAATCAAGCTTCCCTGATCATCACAGCTGGGCGGTTTGTTGGTGGGTGTGGTCAGGGCCGCATCGCCGAGGAGACACGTGCCATGGCAACACAGTTACCTAATAGGCTCCATTGCCATGGCAACAGAAGCGAGCTTGCTTTCTCAAGGATAAAACATCCTCGAGCTCTCCCAATCTGTCTTTCACGCTTTGTCCGTCCCGGGCTCCTCAAAGATTTGGACGGGCGCACCGAAACATATGCGTTTGCCAGCGAGCGCGGCGAGATGTCATGCCAGCGAGCTTATGTCGGTCTGACAATCTGCCAGCAAGGGCTACGAACAAAAATGCGCCACAGCCTTTCATAATGCATCGCTATTTGTTATTCAAGTGTTAATCTCTCAGTGAATTTTCACTTTGGAAGCTCAATGGGGGAGAGAGCCTTATTTGGGCGCTGTGCTTTATTCATGGACTCACTGACAGGAGCATACAGCACATCAGTGTTTCCATGGCAACAAAGTGTTGCACTTTCAGCACAAAAAAAAAAAAAAAGGATTGAAATCAAGACGCTCAGACCAAAAGCAAGTTCCCTTTCACTGCATCCTGTTGATAACAATTTTCTGCTGGGCCAACTAAATGTCAAATAATTACCACTTGCAGTTTTGGATGACGTCTCATCCAATTTTTAGTGAACATGAAGGATGTTTTCTTGTATCGGATCACGAGCATCTTCAGACCCTCTCTCAACCTTGGACCACAAATCTTTTCAGTGAGAAGTACTTCTTCAGGTGTGAAAATGGAGATGCGGAGCCAGCAACAGATATCCTAAGCAGCATGCAGTGCTCTTGGTTGGTTTCCGCCTGACCTAGTTGAGCACCAGAAATAGCAGCACTCAGGTCTCTACTTCCAATTCTGTTTTGCTATTTCAATGCTTCTTCCGCTGCCATGCTCAAGACGGTTGGAGGATACCAAGGGAAGACCGGCAGAGGTTCATTTCAGCGCTCACGTTCCCTTTTTCTGCCTTCTCAGGGTTTGGTGCAGGCTTGGGCACAGTATAGCTCAAGGGCCACATATGGCCCACACCAAAGTCTACTGTTTAGCACATACTGTACACTGCCACTGACGGCTATGGACGTCAAACAGGTGAATGAATTGAATTTTACAACTTTTATAACTTTTTATGATTGTGTAAACTTATCAATTTATTGCAGTTGTATACAACTAACACTGTTGTCAATGATTAGGTGAGAAATACAAAAATGATTTGCAAGAAATTGAGCTGGATGTCAATATTTTACACACAACCTAAAGTTTGGCAAGTTTGTTTAAAAAAAAAAGATAATTTAATATCTGTCTCAAAAAATCCATATTGGCTGTGCCCTATTAACTCCTGATGATATACACCCGTGAACTGAAAGTCATTCCAGATCATAAAGCATCTGCTACATCATAAAGCCGAATGGAAAAAAAAAAAAGATATGAAAGTGTTGAATTGGCAAAAGGCAAAAAGGGGTCTATCTTAAAAAATCTATAAAAAAAAAAGAAAAACATTACATTTTGATTAATATTTTTGTTTACCATATAAGTCTGTCAATATTTACTCATTATGTCAATGACTTAAATATAAAATTAAATGTACAAATCACAAAACTTTGAAATTATGAAAAGCAAACACTGAATTAGAGGGTGTTTCCAAACTATTGACTATTAAGTTCCCTTGTCCAAAACAAAATCCTGTTTTTTTTCCCACAAACAAAACAACTTGTCAGTCCAGATATGTTTGTACAAATTATTGACCAAATTAAAGTCCTGAAAATGGCTAGTGCTCTCTCAGAAGAATACATTTTTTTTTGTATTTAATGAAAAGCAATGTTTTTTTTCCCCAAAAAATAAAATTTACTTTATCATAACAGGCTCACCTTTCTGTTTAAAAAGTAAAATGTGGCCTTTTGCATAAATGAAGCGCCCATAGATCTCAGTGAGCGCCAATACTGATGCCGCTTCCTAATTCTACATTTTGACAGCCTGTCTGAATAGCATAAAGTGCAGCCTTTTAAAAATACCTGCGTGCGCTTTGAAAGAACATTCTGCTCATGTTTCATCTTCCTCGGATGTATTTATATTCACTCTGATGTAACAACTGGGTCAGCGTTCAAAATTTAATGTGAGAAAAATTTGACTTCTAAAAATTCTCCTTCGGTTGGTGGCTGTGCAGTGGGGAATGAACAAGGCGCAAATTCTTATATATTTGATGAGGAAGCGCAAGAAGATTTGCTGGTTCCTGGTTCATAAATGACATTTTGCTGTCGTGTGTCTCAAAGTCAGACACTTCTCTAAATCCCGCCACGGGAAAAAGTAGCCAGAAAATCCGTGTGTGACCAATTGGGCTCATTTACTGTACAGTCCTGTTCGCCTAATCGCATCTGTCAGTGATCCCCATCCAAGTGAGCTGTAATTACTTCCTTCTGGAAAATGCCGCACAGCGCTGAAATGACCTCAGAAATCTTCGCAAGCCAACAGAAGGATAAATGTTTCACAACCACGTGTAATCTCTAAGACAGTGCACGACTCCCCAGTAAGCCTTTGCTAGGTCAAACAGAATTATTCATGTCTTCGCTCTCTTTTTTTTTGTATTTGGCATAATCGGCTAATTGTCAGACATTTTTGGTTGTATCAAGCTAATATTACATCGTCAACAAAGATCTTTACAGGATCTTTAAGGAGAGTACTCACCTACAATGGCAAGGTTATGTTCAGATCCACATGTAATCTGCAGGGGGGGAAAAAAGACAAGACATTAAAATGCATGCTGGAGGCTGACACTGAACTTTCACAAAGGACGTCGTTGGAAAAAAAATTGCTGGGCCACCACACACTGCAACTGATTGCATTGAAATCAACTGATTGAATTTAGGGTTGTAACTAATTATAATTTTAATAATCGACTATTCTGTTGTTTATTTTGTCGGTTGAATTCCCATCGCTTGATTCAAAATCAAGACATTTTTTTTTAGAATAGAGAGCGCTGAAAACACACTGACATTGTTTTATGATTCACTGACTTGTTTGGTCAGTAACATGTCATAAAAAGAGCAAAAAAGTTCATCATAGTTTTTTTCAAAATTGAAGTAGATGTTTTCAAATGTTTCATTAGGATTCAACTAGGGCTGCAACTTACAATCATGAATCTGACGATTTTGTTGATTGGTTGGATCTTATCAAATATTAGGTCCCATTCGTTTATTGAAAACCTTTTTTTTTAGTTTTGTCCTGTAACAAGTCAGAAATATGTTGATTGTTTTGTTTCCAATGTAAAAGCAGTTGTTTGCAAATGTCTTATTTTGATTCAATACCATGACGATCAGTCTACTTGCATTCATTAAAATCTGAGATTATTTCCAGTTGCGAGGACTATTGTAGGCCTCAAAATTCAATTACTTCAAAACAAATACTGTTTATAGATATATATATATATATATATATATATATATATATATATATATATATATATATATATATATATATATATATATATATATATATATATACACACATACATATATATCTTAAAAAGGCCCATGATGCATGGTTTGGACAACACAGATTTAAAAAATAAATCAGCTATTTAATTGTAAATTTATCTTTTTAATAATTTGATTGTTGGTCAAGAAAAGAAGCAGCAATCTTTTTAGAGCTACCAAAACATTACCGTGTTGCCAGAGGAATTGATGCAAGAAGCACAGTTCCCAACAACAGCAGAAATTGGAAGTGACACCTACCAGCAAATGTATAAATCTCTACTTGAGTGGAAGCACAGAGGTCTCAAAGTGCTGCTTAACATGGCAATAGCTTTCCCCCATCCTAATCAACATGCGTAATAATCAGACTTTGTCCGCTGTCTGTCTGTTTGAGCTTCAGCGTATAAGTGTGGCATGTAAGCCCAACCAACGACAGGCTATTATTTGTTATGCTCGTATGGCTCATAAAAATGTGACAGCTAACTAAACATTGACTCTGTGGGTGTGTGCGCACGTCACGCGGAGCCCCAGCGGGCAAGGAGATTCATTGTCCACTCAGCAAATCCATCTTCACCTTTAGCTTTACGCACGGAAGGTGACGGCATAATGACATACGCCGCCGCTGCGGAATCGACAGTCCACGCGCGTTGGATAAGAACGATCTGCAGTTCACCCCTGGCCAACCTTGACATCTGCTTTATTAGCAGGCCTCTGCTGTCATACAGCAACCATTTGGGATCCAGGTTAACTGGCGCAGTTCCCCTGATGCCATACAATGGCCCTTATGGGAGAAGAAACCTCTGACTGTGCAAGATATTAATGGTTCTCTCCCTTGTGGGCGATAATGGAAAAGTGTGCATGTGTTTTTTTTGTTTTTTTATTGTACATATAATGACGTATTTCATCAAGGTGGCTCACTCTCACTTGGTCAACTCTGGCACATCCCATACCAGACATCGTTCAAGATTGTCTTTCATTTGTGGGTGTTGGCTGCCTCCTTCCGGCCTACTCAAGTACTACATGATAGACCCCTGCCGAATCTTAAATGAAAATCGTCAAAACCATAACCTCAAGACACACACACACACAAGTCACACCTACACTTGGAGACAATTTTGAGCCTTCTATTAACCAAACATAAATTATTTTATAATCAAGGAAACTGGTTTCCAAAAACAAAAGCAACACGAGCACAAGGCCAACATACCAATTCCACAGTGACCTGCCAAACCACTTGATCGGTAGATCACAAATGGTGAGACGACATGGGCCTGACCGATTACATCGCCAATTATGGCCCTTTCAACATCAGCCAAAAATAATTGGCCAAATGGCCGATTGTTTCAAATTTTTTGTATGACAAGAATTAGCGTCCTTGTACAGTATATTAATGGCGCCATGCAATGCATTCTGTTAAACGAAAAGGATTTTTTTTTAAACAATATATTTACTGTTGACCCCCGCTACTATTAGGGAAAAGTATCAGGCACCGTGAATAGTGGAATCTGCTTTATTAATGACATCAGTTAAATTTCATTGGAAGGAAACAAATGCCGCTTCAATCTAATTTTAAAATGAATTGACTGATTAATCAGTCATTGGTATTTTTTCTTCTGCTAAAAATCGTCATTGGCCAAAAAAAAAAAAAAAATCCTTATCGGTCGGGCCCTAGGCATGACTACCCGGGGAGATGTGGGGGCACTTCAGGAGGTATGTGATATATTAACCGACATTTTGCACATATCAGGAAATCTAATTTAATGCTCTTTAATGCGTAACAGGTACTTTTATTTAATTTTTAAGTTAAGAGCAAAGTAATAGGAACATGACAACAAATTTCTAAATTGTATAAAAGTGGCTGCTTTGCAAAATGTGATATGCCTTCAATTTGAAAGGTTTTGTACAAATGTGCATTGTCATAAATGTTGCACTTTTGTAAAACAGATGATGTAACATGATATATCTTCTGGAGTTGCTGAAAAAAATCGGCCCAGAGATAACATTACAAACATAGTTCCAACATTTAAGAAATCAAACATGGATGGCACAAGGTGTATATTATTGAAAAGAGATTACCTGTGTGGCTCCACAAAGGACTTTCACTTCAGCAGGCAGGGAATCCCTGCCTGCTGATTGGTCCTCAGGATTTAGGCCATTTGCCAGAAGTCGACCCAGTTGTCCGTAATCCCCCCTGCCCCAGGTGAAGACTCTCCCGGTCTCTGCAATTTATAGCACTCTTAAATTACAGCAGATGTGAGCCTCAGAAAAATCAGATGCTTTCAAGTGCAACTCACCTGTTTGGGCAATGACATGAGTCCAACCGCTCCACACTTTGACGACTTTCTCTCCATTCAAATGGGAGCGCTGGAGGGGAGCGGGAGTGGCCAAGAAGGCCTGAGAGCCAGTCAGCTGGCTGTGTTTGTTGCTTCCCCACAGAAATAAATCACCATCTCCTGCACGCAACATAGATGGGGACAACATTAGTCTTCATTTGGCAGAGGCAGCAAAGTAATCAGAAGCCAGCGATGCACTAATTACAGGACACACTGAAGAGAAGATGGTGAAGTTGTGCACCGCAGTTCAAAAGTGCAAAGCAGGAGGCTTAGCGAGCAGAAAAATATACGCAATGCACTTATATACAGTGGTACCTCGGTACTCGACCGCCTCTATACTCGACCAAATCGGTGCTCGACCAAAAAATTCAAGTAGAAAATGCATCGGACCTCGAACAGATTTTCGGTTCTCGACTAGCCGAGCCGATCCGAACGCGCTCCTCGGCCCTTCTCGGCCAGCGGCTAAGCGCCAGTTCAATTCAGACCGCCAGCGGAGTAAGACGTACGCAGTTTGTTCGAGTATTTCTTCCCGGATTTAAACTTTTTTGTGTTGCTGTAGCCCTTAATAATGGCTCCAAAGAAAGACAGTGATAAGGTGAAGGCAAAGAGGAAAACAGCGAGGACCACTATTGAATTGAAGAAGGAAATTATAGCAAAATATGAAAGTGGTGTACGAGTGTCCAACCTCGCGTCGCAGTTACCTAGCGTAAACATGGAAGGGGATTCCCCTTCCAAGGAGTAACCCCCCCTCCCGATCTCTCCACATCCATTCCTTTATGCCATCAACCACTCTCCAAAACGTAAGTAAATTATACAAAATGGTTTATAATGCTTTATTTATCTTTATTATGTACTGCTTGTGCACATTTACTTGTGCACACATACTTTCCATTATTTCTTAAGGGAAAATTGGTTTCGGTGTTCGAACAAATCGGTGCTCGACCACCACCTCAGAACGGATTATGGTCGAGTACCGAGGTACCACTGTATACATGTATGATTTTAAATAGGCCTTGGTGAACTATTTTACCACTGCAAAAATGACAGCTCAGAAGCAACAGCGGTGAAATTCAACTTTCATTTTTAATAATATAAATTGGAGAGTGTAATAAAGGACTACAGTATATAAAAACCTGTAGTAATGACATCATTTGAATGAATCAAATAGTTTGTCTAAGAAGCAAGTGTTTTATTCAAATAATGATACTCAGTAATCAGCAAAAGATTAGGGCCCAATCAATGTAGATTATTTTAAACCGACCGTCAGAAAAAAAATAGCAGATTACAGATAAACGATTGATGAATTTTAAAATTTCTAATGAATAAAATAGCATTAGTTTCCTCCCAATGCATTTCAATAGGTGCCAAATATATGCATATTTTCACTATTCATGGGCCAACTTGCTATCTATTCCCAAATAGCAGAGGTCAACAATAAAAATTGTTTGAAAAAAATAAATAAAGATGCTCCTTTTCAGTTCACAGAACGCATTGCGAGGCACAATGCATTATAAAGACATTATAAGGAACTTACAAGGACTTTAATTCTTGTCATATGTGTTTGTGTTGAGTAATTAATGGGTGCGATATTTAGCATGCTATTTTAAAAACAAAGCTATGTGACTGTTTTGACTACAGAACACATATTTCTCTCATAGGTTTGACAGTAAACCTTAACTGGGAATTGTGTTAAACAGCTTGAAGCCTCTTCTTTTGAAGCTGTATTCACAATGCCAAACTGATGTCAAATATTTTTTTAACTTATATTTTTGGATCCTTGAAATACAGTATTGTACATGCTGCAGCAATACCTGTAAGGCACACACAATGTGCTGAGCCCGCAGAGACAACACGAGGCATCTTTTGATGCAGACCTGCAACATGGTCCAAAAAATCCTGTCACCACAAATAACATCAAACCTCTGCTTTTGTAAATAAACCTTCTTCTCACCTGGTACTAAAGAAGGAACTTTGGAGTCGAGGTGTGACGGAACAGGGTCTGGACTCAGTGCTCTCCTGGCAAGGCTGCGGAGACCCGTCCCCCACTGGTAGACGCAACCTGAGTCTGAGAGCAGAAGAGAGGATGAGATTGGGCAGGATTTTTTGTTGATAGTAAACTTAGCGATCCATCTATAGTACGTATACTCTACCTGTAATTGCGAGAGCGTGTCGGAGTCCTGCTGCTATGTTCATCACAAGTCCCTTCAAACCCTAAAAAAGGCAACATAATGGTGAATCACAAGCTGCAAGGCGCAACTCCTGTACATACTTAACAATAATATTCATTATCATTCATAAAGACTGCCTGCATCTTTTAAGTGCTCACCTCAATGATCACTAGGTCTGCAGAGTACGAAGTCATCTGACCAGTACCCAGCTGTCCAAACACGTTGGAGCCACAAGCTAATATTTTACCACAATCTGTGTAAAAGAAACAAGACATTTAGGTAATAGAAAAGTCGTACAATCATTTTTGTCAAACTCTTTTAAACGATGTAGAGCACCACACATCAGAGAAATTAGTGAAAAGAACTGCAGTGTTTCTTAAGTGAAATATAGTCATTAATCACCAGAAAGAAGAAGAGTAAAATCCCAGCCACATGCAACATTTGTGACCCTATGAGTCAGGCCTGAGCAATGCTGAAGTGTTGAGCAGCTGGCAGTGTGGCCGAGTCCAAGCTGGCCTCTGTGATTTTGCCCACACACAAACGCCTCTCCATCGTCTGGACAAAAACAAAAACAATCGTGAAGCTCTGCTTGCGCTGTTTTGATGTTTCCTTAAAAAAAAAAAAAAAAAACAAAAAAACCTTTCTCAAAGTACACCCTCATTGACAAACTGATCAGTCTTTAGTAAATACGCATACTTCACACGACGCACACAGTCAATGCTGCCAATGATGAATTGTTATTTTTAAAAAAGTAAGTTAAGTTGATTAAAGACATAGTTGAAAGTGGGAAACGAACTTGCTGAATAATGCAAGAGCAGTTAGTGCCAATGTGGCTAATATACCAATACTGTATATGACTATTCAAAGATTGTATGACATGATTACACGATTTGCAATGTAAAGGCTTGTTTGATTCAATTACTGATGGCGTACCAGTGACAACCACTGAGTGTCCTCCGCCACCACAAACAGCTCGGACTGTCCTCCCATGCAGAGCATCAATATTGGACAGTCGTGGGACTGCCTGGTCCTCCTC
Organism: Hippichthys cyanospilos; assembly: GCF_059441005.1. Classification (NCBI taxonomy): domain Eukaryota; kingdom Metazoa; phylum Chordata; class Actinopteri; order Syngnathiformes; family Syngnathidae; genus Hippichthys; species Hippichthys cyanospilos. The sequence continues at coordinate 15,887,318 of NC_142374.1, forward strand.
GTCTCCCTGTCCATGTTGCCCGTAACTGTTGGCCCCCTGATAGACATATTTAACATTCGCTGTCAAACAGAAACGTTTTAAAACATTCGATTTGTCTAACATTTTTTTAAATCTGTTTGCTCGCCACCCAAGTTGAAGAGCATTCAAGCTAATTCCTTCTCACCGATCGATAACAGTAAGAAAGAACATCACTGAAGTTTTCAAAACGGATGAAAACTTTGACTAAACAATAAAAACACAACTAAGTTTACATTTAATATGAGTTTATAAACTTACCCACGCAAGTAAACAAAATTCCTGCCGTAAGCTAGTTGCCATGGGCCGTATATGCTTGCGCTCGGATGATTCGCGACACTGTCGTACATCGTTGCCAATACAATGGAACGATTCTAAGCGCATTCCTAACTCTATCATTGTAATTAGATGATCAAATCTGTCCTTGAAATGGAATTCCAAAGAGTGATTCAAACAATATTTTAATTGAATCCAGCAAATGACTACAAATGCAACATACTACAGTACAAATCATAACGTTACAATTATTAAACAGTTGAGGCAAAGAAGTCATAAACACATATTTGACACAATAATAAATATATATATTTCATATTTGCATGCGTAACCTATACATTATGTATTACGTTTGTATACTGATTTGTAGAAAAATATTTTTATTTCAGGCGGGCTCGGATTCTTTTCACTTATTAAAATGTAGGCCTATTACTGGAAGCGGTGCACGTCTAGAGCTGTCAGCATAAACCACTAAAATAATTTCGTTACATGGCTCGTATAATTTCCCTCAATATTACATAGAAAGAAACATAATACATGCACAGTAAAAATACAAAGCTATATGTTATATTCAATCACTTTGTGAGGAAGATTAATTGGATAATGAAACAAAATAAAAACAAACATCACAAGATCATGTACAGGAGCAGGTTGGACAACAAAATTGACTTAAACTTGCAGATTTTCTAGTACAAAAGCAGACTGACAAGTCACACGTTTGAAGCCAAATAGGTAAAAAAAAAGTGTTCTTTGGGTTTTGCACTAATATCATAGCAAGTGTGTCTCTGCACGCGGGGGAAACCACAGAGTGTTTTTGCCAAAATTAGTGCACATTCATTGCAATGACAAAGATGATACACAAAGCAGCATGTCTAGAGCATTGTATGGGAATTACGACACAAACGGCCCGCAAGTGGGCTTTGAAATTTCAGACTCCCAGCTGCTTGTTGAGGCGGTTCAGAGCGTCGCCCACGATGTCGAGCTCGTGTCGGAGTTCCTCCACTACGCTGTTGATGCTGGGAGTGTCTTTAAGAACATCCACACTCTGGGTGTAGGGATTGTACCGTACCGTAAAGGGACGCTTGATGGTCTTGGCAAACTCCCTGAAAGAAACGAGATCCGAGTCATTTTCCTCATCTGTTGTCTGAATTTTGGAAGAAGACTCTCGAGTGTTTACCTCATCTTGACTTTGGCCTCCTCAAAACTGTCTGATACAAAGTAAACATCCTGAAAGGTTGTAATGATGCAATCTTGTTTGGATGTTACTTTGGGGTCAAATGGCATGATCCTTGATTTTCCAGAAAGCGCATGCTGCAAAAGAGAACAATACACTTTAGCAATGGCAGACATTTGATTGAATCTAATCGCTGGGCTGATTGCCTATGTATCATGAGGTGACTTTTATGAGGAATGCGAGGCCCGACCATTTATGCGACTTCCAAGTTTTTGATTTATGCAAAGATAAACCGTGTCATGATATATGTTAGCTTCCACTAGCTTAACTGCATCGACAACCCTTTGCATGAAATGCAGAAAAAGAGTATCTCAATATGAGTGAGGAAAGTTCCAAGACTGGGGTTATGAAAGATACTGTATATTTCCGACCCATGCGACAAACTACCAGTTTTCCCCTTAACTCTTTTGATGCCAGCCATTTGAGAATTCTGACTGACCATAGTGTTTTTTTCAAACGTTTTCTCCATTCATTCCCATTGGAAAAAAAAACAATGCTTTGATTTTGTCTCCTACTCAGGGGAATCCTCTACTTCTGACAAATTTCAGTTAAAAAAAAAAATCCACCCGTTTTTTGGCAAGCCAAAATTCTAAGAAGTTAACAGGTCAAAATCTTCATCCTGTTTCAATATGCTGATACTTGCCCAAAAACTTGATGGCGCAGAGGGAAGATTATTGGTGAGAAAAGTCATGCGGGCAACGGAATAGGTCATTGACAAAAGTAGTCAACTGTTTATCATTTATTTAAATTGATTTGTTTTGGGCTATTTAAAACCCCTTTGCATGTTTGTCACATTTCTACTTAAATGTGAGCCGGATGAGCACGTCGTGACAGCGCTTTCCAGTCGGAATACTCTGAAGCAGAAAATGCCAGTCCCGGAACTTTTCTGACAGAGATTGTATGAACAGTATGTGAGGAATTTTCAATTTTATCCAAATTGAAATGATTTGGTCTTAAAGGGGCTTCTTGTTTATAAAATGATTTCACCTTAAGCTCACTGATGGATGATAGCAGTCCAGCTCCATATGCTCTCAGCTGTCCTTCCTGTTTGCATAGGCCAAACTCCACTGTGAAAAAGTAACACTGAAACAAAAAAATAAATAAATAAACAAAGTCATGATAATACAACATGAATTTAAAGATCAATTCACTCACTGTGGCCAGTTTCTGAACAGAGTCGTCCGAGGCTCCCAGTGAAGCCAGGCCGATCTCCTGGGAAAATTGTGCAAAACTGGGCTCGGCCAGTAGGGGGACGTGACCCAGCAGCTCGTGACACGTGTCCCTGGATAATGACCAGGTTTTCATGAATGCCTGCTTTCTTCTTCACATTCGCGTGCTGCGTAATACTCACGGCTCAGGGGTGTATAAGGGGTCAGAGCTGTGTCGCACATACTGGGTGCAGTGGAAAACACGGAAGGCCAAACCGGCCAGAAAGTCACGAGGGGACAGGTATCCAGCCACGGGCCTGATGGTAAACCCGGTGCGTTCTGAAGAACACAAACATTTTCAGGATTTCGAAATCAACGTGATGACACATCACAATGAATAGAATCTCACCCCTGAGAAAGCGAGAGACGTCCTCCAGTTGGGGAATGTTGTCTTCTCGACATTCACAGTATTTGGACAGCAGTGGCAGGTTTTTTAAGTATTCCCTACAAGCGTGACTGGGGTACAACTTGTTGAGCTCTCTGTACACAACGCCCCATGTCTTCACTTCCTCTTCTGTGAACTCTATGCGAGGAATCGGCTCACCGCTGCGCAAAAACAGGAAATCCTCCATCAGTTATGAGGAAAACAGTCAACTAATTCCTAAATGGGATTTAACAAAAGCTTACTGTTTGTAGGCCATTGCGAGATCTGCAAAATACTTTCTTCTTTTGCGGTAGACATTGTCCTTGAAGCCCTGAAGCAGGAAATATATCAAATAAGACATTTCTGGAGGAATTGCGGGTGAAAGCTGAAATGTTTATTGAAAAAAAAAGAAACATAAAATAAAAATAAAAAAATATGGGATGATACAAAATGCTATAGAAGTGAAACGATACTGAATGTAATGAATGCTTTTTCAAATGTGTCATTGAGAATGAATGTGTAATATTTTTGTGGGACAAGGAAATTTTGCATGTTGAAAATCTTTCCCAGTGTAACTTGCATGAGATGAACATTTGGAACTTATAATGGGAACAGGAATTTGTTTTTGGTGAATGTGTCATTAAAATTAATAGTGATTTTTTTAGGGGGGTGGAAACTTTTGGAAAACGTTATATTTCTGGTAAAGCAGAATTTTTGGCATGCAAATTGAATGTTTTAAAGGTTTTGAGTCACAAATGTGAATTTGTTATGTTAGAGAAGCCATTGGGAATGAATAAGAATTTTTTTGTTAGTATCGCATTGGTGAAAATGTTGAATATTTTGTCAGTGGGAATTTTGGCAAGATGAAAATCATGAAAAATGAATGAGCTGCATTATTTAAAGTTCAAATAGGAACAATGTGGGTGTGCAAATGAATGATGAATGTGTCATTGGAATGAATAATAATAATAACAATAATAAAACCTAACAAAGCTTAGCTTAATAGGCTATGCATTGGGAATTTCACAGAAAAAAATGTTCAATTTTGAGAAAAACTTGAATATTCGGAATGAGAAAATGACAAGCCCCTTTTGTGTGTATTTTAGGAATATGTAGAAATTAGAATCAAGTCAATCTGATGAATTTTGTGGTAGGAGACCCATGTCAAAAAAAATTGTAAGAATAAAAAAAAAAAGGAATAACAATGTGAAGTCCTTCAGCCTTCAACACGATAAGAGTTTTAAAAAGGATAAGAGAGGTTTAGTATAGTTATACGAAGTTGGTTTTACATACCGGATGGTCAGCATCCAAATCGGAACCATACATCAAGACACGATTAGCACACTTGTCCAAGTCCGATATTTTCTTTGGGAACCACGGCACGTTATTCATGTCTGGGAAGACATGCAAAAATGATTAACAAACTGCATGGCTTGGGGTTGCAAAATATACATGTGACAATCTATACTGTACCTTCCTCCTGTAGACAAGAATTATCCGGAGGCTCTATGTCCACCACGCTGACGTGCTTCCGCAGTAGCTGGATGATTTCATTGAGTTGCTCGTGGTTGCTGTCGCAGTCCACGAAGATTTCAAACTCCGAGTTGCGCCTTTTAGATTTCCTGGACTCGATGTGCACAAGGTTGACGTGATTTTCCTGTAACCAAAAATAGGAATTGACCTTCCAGATGAATTGCTATTTAATATGTTAATGTGGCTGTAAAGTAAGATAGTGGTTCTCCATCTCTTTTCAGTGAGTTATTGCTTGTATTTTTTTTTTTTCAGCCACCCGAACCAGCACTAAGCAAATTTGGATGGGAAAAAAAAAAACAAAAAAAACCTCAAAACCACTCATGTGCCATACTGGTTTGATTTCAAACACTTTGCAATCACATCTGTAGTGGTATCTAGGCATATTTTAAATAAAACCCATCCGTGAAAAAAACAAAAAAACAAAATAGAGACATAGAATTCTTTGCAAAGAATTTAGTACAACGTAATATAACAATTCAAGTCACTATACGTTCAAATTGATTTGCTTTTCATTTGAAAATCTGAAAAAAAATACAGTTTCTGTAATGGCCTTAAAATGCATTAAATTAGATTTGCTGATACCTGAAGAAATCTTGTTAAAATCTCACGCAACCCCTAAAGCACCTTCCCATAGCCCCAGTACAGCTGAACTAACAACTATAACTGAAAATTAATAATTATTATAATATTTAAATACATGAATAAGTAAACAAGCACATACCTGGAAAAGTTTGAGTGCCTTTACAAGTCCTCCCACTTCATTCTTGAGCGAAAATATAATCGTTGCTCTGCCTTTCTCTGGTATATTCTTCTCAGTATTTTCTTCGATTTTTGTGAAGGTTGATTTGTTTATCTGAAAAAAAAATATCATTGATAGTTCTAGTGAAAGGATGTATCATGAAAGAAGTCCGATCAAGGAACAAAGGATTTCGCAACTTCTCTTGTACTCAGTCTCATTGCAAATGGGAATACTTACCACTTAACTCTTTCGACTATATACAGTACATCTTTTTTTAAATTATTTTTACAGTCAGTGAATAAATATAATGGCACATCCAAAAATCAGAAACAGCTTGGGAACATGCAATACCACATGGTTATTGTTTCCAAGTGTTTACATGCAAGCAGATAAGGGCTTGGTAAGTATGTCAATGTCTCAGACACAAAGAGGCCGAGCAGTATGCACGCATGCAGAGATTAACGTCACGAGACTCCCATTTCAGAACCTGGGACAGTACCCTCACGTTGACGCACATATGCTCACGCATTATAATCCTGTTGGAGTAACCGCTAACAAATTGGCATGGCGAGAAAATATAATGAATGCAGCATTTGGAAAACGTGAAAATTAAATCAAGTCTTGTGGAATTATTTTTGGCCGCCTACCATATTTTGTCTTTCAAATGTAGCACAGACCACCCGGGTGAGTATTTTTCGCTGGATCCATGTTGTCTGGAGCGCCCCTGAAAACATCACTGGACCAGGTTGCCCGGGGTCAATTCTTTGCGTCTCGGTTTAACCAAGATGAACTTGTCTCTGTTTCCTCAAATCGCCTTGCAGCGATCGCTTTTAGCATAAGGGAAAGCCTATTATTAACCCCTAGTGGGCTCAGCGTTGAACAGGCAGCATGTATTTTACCACCTAGTGCAGTGCTTCTCACCATGTGAAAAAAATTCCACCCAAATTCCCTCAATGAGAACAAAGCTGGATTGTAAAAAAAAAAAAAAAAAAAAAGTAAAAAAAAAAGAAGAAGAAGTTTACAGCACAATGCTGTGCCATTCTTTGATTCACTGAATTCTGGAACTATATTTGTTGTGGAATACCTTCGAATATTTTATTCAACACCTCTAGAAGCTAGATCGTACAAAATCATGTTTTATTTCTGCTCATCTGCTGAAAAATTGCAACACTAATGATAATGCCCGTACATTTAAAACTTCAAAAAAGGTATTGAACATTTTGCAAAGAAGTCCTGATAACAAATTTATTAATGAGTTGCTTCATGTTTCAATTAATTTGCCTTTTGTTTAAAAAAGAAAAATGTGTTCTGTTCTCTTTCCAACATTAAAAAATATTAGCTCTGCTTTTACCTGAAGAAGCACTGTTAAAGTTCCCCCCTACCCCTGGCATGCCTTTACATACATCCAGGGATATTTATACCCCTTTTGGGGTGAACCACAGACCCAGGGGTTAATGTTGGTTTTTTTTTTTTTTTCCCCCCTGTGGAAGTCATATGCTAGAAACAGGATGGTTGGTGCTCATGATTTGTTCATGGCAAATAAATATACAGTACTGTATTTTTTTAAATGCATACAATATTATCAAGACAAAATCTGTTATTAGTTCTAAAAGCTTATTGTAATAATTTGCCAGTGTTTTGCCTCGAAGTGCCTACCTGTGTACTGTACAAACACGTATATCAAATTCATGTAACTGTTCGATTTCAGTTCATTTAATAAAAAAAAAAACACACACAAAAATGACTACATTCTTTTTTTCAGAAGAATGCATTTGTTCTTACCTCGTTGTTGAATAGTTTCTCTTCATAGGCATTATTCATGGAGTCAAACGATCTCCCCCTTCGAGGTCCATCGATCCTGTTGGAGTACATTTCAAAAGTGCGGCTTGCCTTTTTCTACCTCTAGTTTAATTATACAGTCAGCACAGGTGGGTTTTCTGAGTAAGCCCCTGGATGTAAAGTAGGATGTGTAACCCTATGAAGCAGCACGCTTTGCTATTTAACCACCAGAGAACAAGGAGGGGGCTTGGGAGGGCAATAATCTCAGGGACAGCAGCAAATGAAAAAAGAGCAGCATCCCTCACGTAATTTGGGTGGCAAATAAAGTGTCATCTAATTTTTTTTTCAAGAAACTTTTTGATACCAATCAGAATGTCTTTTTTTGGCAAACAAAACAAAATGTTTTTCATGGTTGAGAAGTCATTTTTATGCACAGGAAGTATTGGGGAAAAAAATCATGTTGAGCTCAAGCATGTTTAAGCGCAGATTGACATTGATGCTCAATAACCTTGTGTTTTATGTAATTCCTGTTGTTTAGCCGAAGAGGGGTCAAGGTTTAAGAGGATTTAAGTGTGGACAACCTGCCTTCATTGTGCCCCCCCGCCCCCCTTGTTAAAACCCACTGCTCTGCGCCGTAAGCAGCTTCGGGTTTCGGGTGCACATGACACCAATCGTCTACGTGTTTTGCGAGCCGTTTAATAAGCTCAAGGCAATCAGTGAAAAAGGCCAATTAAAACGAGTGCAAGATTTAAGATACTTAAAACAACATGGCCACGCTCGCCCGGCGGAGATGAGCAGATGAGATGACGACTGTAGTGGGCTGTTCCCTGTGATGTGTGTTGGTACATGTGGCGGCTGTGCATGCTGCCCGTCTCAGGTGGTCCTGGCCTGTGTCACCCGTGACAGGTGGTTTACACAATCGAGGAAGCAGCGAGGCCAACTTCCCCCCCGTCACAAGCTGAACCTAGATCAGCACTTATTGTAGATATGATTAATGCAAAGGGGAGGAGGATGGGGGGGCAGTAAACATAAAAATAATGCCAGTGTTTATACATGTGTTTACAACAATGCTCTTTAGGAACCACACTGGTTAAAGTGAAAGTCTAATCAATTGTTGGATTTGTAATAGTAAGTCATAAGTGGCACCACTTGTCTAAACACCGTATTGGGATGAATATTGTTTGTGTGGATTAAGAGATAAGCAACCAAATCTGCTAGATTTTCATCCATCTCAGATCGGGGCCATTTTGCCATTTGCTATTGACTGAAAATGACATCACAGTTGCTAAGGGCTCAGGTAACGACCAGTAACGGTTCCGTTTGCAAATGTCACATGACCAAACTCAGAAAACAAATGAGTCATGACGTTGCTTGAGTCATGAGCAATTGTGATGTGATTTTCAGGCAACAGGGTTTCTGCAGGTATCAGAAAATGCTTTTTAAATTTGGGACAGGATCGTTTTCTTTTCAAATTAAGAGCAAATTAATTGGAAGATGAACTATAAACTATGACTATGAAATTATCGCTAAATTCTCAATTGCAAAACACTGTACAATATATCTTTATTTTGTGAAGTTTTAAACAGATGCGCATTGTCTTAAGTGACACAGGCCAAAAATAAAACAAATTATTTTCTGATTTCTTGAGTTGCAACACAAAATATGCCTGGAAAGACCCCTACAAATTCAGTTCATAAACTTTAACAGCAATATTGAGCCTTTTTTTAAATACAAAAATGCTTTACACTGGATCGAGGAAACAGGGCTAAAAACAAATATTGCACTGGGACTATATCAATGAAAAAAGGTGGAAAACTACCGGACAAGAGAGCAAAAAAAAATCTGTCTAACCAAACTAGAAAACAGTGTTTCCCATTCACAGAGAATCTTTCTTCTAAAGAAAACAACTGAATGTGTTCCAACACAGGATATTCATTATCCAGGCTGTAAAACACACAGTAATAAATATGCCTAATTAAAGTTTAATGACGAAGCTATGGCTCCAAGCAGTTACCATATTTAATAATAAAAAGCTTAGTGCATGATAATACAAAATACTGCTAATTTGAATAGTAATAGATAAAAGCAAAGCAGTTTAATGACCAAAACATTGGTTATGGCTGGCTATAACGGTTATGATTTGCGTTGGTCAAATAAATGATCAAATGTTTCCACATACCCCCGCAATGTGCTCACGAGCAAGTCACTGCTGTTTGGGGCATTTACATAATTAGTATTTCTATTGACATTTGGAATATCCTGCTCTGAGAGCAGTCATTGAACGCATCTCTGGTCAACTGTGTGAACAAGTAGAGTACTTGTCTTCTTTTGTTTCTTGCTATCAATAATTGAGCTTTGTCTTCTGGAAAACCTTGTTCAAAAAAATCAACGGTCACAACATACCTCAATGTCCCAATGGAGCGCCAGAAATTACAACTCTCGATGTTCATACTACATTTCCCATGATCGTCGACAAGGTAGCAGGAAGTAGTTCCAGTTCCGGCATGATGTGAAGACTTTGGATTCCTTTTTAATTGGTTTATCATAAAAATCAGTCTGACAACAGTGCAATTGACATACACTTGGCCTTAAAAAATTTGCTTGCTGGACTAGGGGGGAAAAAAAAACAACAACAACAGGATTTAAGACACAAGTCTCAAAATTGGGACTGACACAGTTAGCACTGGTCATCCTAAACACTGTATGTGGTATAGTTTCATGAATCACAGAATAAAAAAGAAAAACACAATCAGAACCATATTATTTTCTTTGACTTGCAAGAGTCCTCGCAAATGACGCAAAAGCTCTAAGGTGCGGTTGTTTGGGCGGGAACTAGAGTTACTTCAAAGCACACTTTCAGCTCACCGGCTTTGACAAGTAGCAGACGCCACTTATTTGAGCATCTTTGTGATCCAGAACGTTCCTTTAATGATGTGCCCTTGCTTTTGTCATCTGACACCCACGGACAGTTGCTTCAGGAGCACAAGCACTCAGAGAAGGCCCAGACGGCAACTAATGAATAAGGTGGCTCATTGGAGAATCGAGAATAGAATAAAATTCAATCAAAGCTGCTTGGCTGAAACTCCGATGTACGCATATAGTGTTTGTAGTCAAAATATACAGTATGTATTAGTATTATTATAGCACACAATGAAATTCTTATTCTGTTCACTTCCCGAGGAGCTGACTACATTCCGCAATTGAGCAAATAAATAAATAGCAGTAAAAATAGCAATAAAAAGAGGCAGATTGAACGCATATACGAGCTAGTCTGAAAAACACATTAACCGAAGCCACTGTCACAGTTGCCTCAAAATATGACAAAACTCACTAACTCAATGATGTTAAGTTTTTAGAATCATTAATCACTAAAGATTAGAAAGACTTTCCCCATTGTGTCGCAGACGTATCTGAGCGTGAGTCTGTCCCAGTTCTATACTTTAATCAGGGATTTGCTCTGTGTCTGAGCATCAAGCTACAGCAGATTTGAACAGCTAATCTCACTCAAGGCGCTGCCCAACACATTCACGACAAATCGAAATCTCACTACAAGTGACTGGACTTGGAAAGCTCCAAAATGCACTGATAATTCACCAATGCGAAGATCCCAGCAGAGATTTAAGTTCCTGTCAGTGGCAACAATCTCTCGCAATACTGTATTTTCATTTTATGTTGAAGGGGAAGTGAATTTAAAATTTCTTTATGCAGGTTCAATAGTCTAAAAATGCTATTCTGATTCATTTTGTGTTTGTAGAATGTGAATTAGGAGGCAAAATCCACTTGTTTTCCATTTCAGAGGGCGGCCATTTTGCCACTTGCTGTCGAATGAAAATGACATCGGAGCACAGCGATCAGCAAACGACCAATCATGGCTCAACTTGTCAATGTCACCGAACCAAACTCAGAAAACAGGTGAGCTAAGATTAGACGGTACCTGAGCAAATGTCATGTTATTTTCAGTTGTTAGCAAATGGCCAAACATCATCATCATTAAAACGATTTGCTACTTAATACATATTACAAAAACACAATGCTCTGTTTAGACCAGGGGTAGGGAATCTGCAGCTCCAGAGCCGCATGTGGCTCTTTTGCGCCGCCCTAGTGGCTCCATGTAACTTTTTCAAAAATGTATGAAAATGGAAAAAGATGGGCGGAATACATTTTCTGCTTTAATATGGTTTGCAAATCTTCTTAATGTTTTCTAATACAGTAACAATTTGTAGAAAAAAATAAAAATTCAATATTTTTGCCAACAAAGACTTGCGTCATACCATGTGGTGCATGTTTTTTTCAGTGCCTGTGGCAAAAAAAAAAAAAAAAAAGTCATTGGGAGTTTGTTGCTTGAATGACAAAGCATTGCGATTCAATGTACCATATTTTCTGAACTATAAGGAGCACCGGATTATAAGGCGCACCCCCAATTAATGACATTTTAAAACTTTTTCCATATATAAGGTGCACCGCATTATAAGGCGCAACAGTAGAAACAGTCAAAGTTTATTAGTAGATTACAAACCAGCTTTTTGACAACTCCATTCCCCCCCCCAAAATGAATAAAAAAAATGGTCTTTTGTTTTATTTTATTATTATTTCCGTGACAGTTTATCTTTTAACAGCAAGGTACAACATGTAGTGCAACATTTATATCAGGGAACTTTTCCTCCAGTGCAATCACAGTATAGTAATACTCCAAGTAATAACAATAACAACTCAAAGAATCAACTCAACTCTCAATAGTATACTAATTCAATGTCAATATGACCAACCTTGTTCAACTGTAAACACACAAAAGAAACAAGTAAAGCTTACTTTATCAGTTCATTCCCCATCTGCGAATCCCAATCTCAATATTGATCCATATATAAGGCGCACCTCATTATAAGGCGCACCATCAGCTTTTTTTAAAAAAAAAATTGAGGCTTTTTGGTGCGCCTTATAGTGCAGAAAATACGGTAATTATACAAAGCAATGGCCGCAATAGACATGACATCAAGTGTTCGAAACAGTTGCTAGAATGATGCGCTGCTGTTTTAAATCAACATCTTTTTCAAAGTACTGTACATTATGCTATTTGAATTTCCAAAGTGAACTCAAGGCCCTGTGGATGATTTCAATGAATAGAATTCCGCTCTTTTGACATGACCCTAGCTCTTGTTTGAACAACAAACTAATGAGAACAGTGAATGGTCTGCTTACGTGCACTTCCTCTCGTCTCTTTAATTAGCTCCAATTCTTTCGTTGCACGGCAAACAGCGCATATGTTTGTGCATAATAGTGGCATATGCTACTTGGTGACAAGCATCGTGTACACAAGGACAGGGCAGACTGTAAACAGGGCACTTGCAAACACCTGCTACAGGCACAATGGAAACAACACACACACAACTAAAAACCATAATTTGATTTTAAACTTAATGCAAATGCTGCAATGTATTTGTAAGCTTTGCATTAAGCAAATTTTCATTCTTTTCTAATTTATTTTGTAAATACTCAAGACTACAAATTAATTTACATGATAAATAACAAATTGTTTTTTCTTTTTGTTTTTGGGGGTGCAGTCAGTATTTATCTTGCTAAATTGAAAGTTAGACAGCATGTATCTTGCGTACCTGCATATTTACTGCAGATCACATCTATTATGATGTTATATTTATTGCAAAACAATACCTTGGGAAATATCTGTTACAACTTACTCGTCAAAAGTAATAGAAAAAAAACAAGTTTATTAATGATATGAACTTCATTAATAAAGTTTAATAATGGCACATCCACCTCACAGATAAAGGGACATGAGCTCAAATCCACCTTGCTCTGGCCTTTCTGTGCGGAGTTTTCATGTTCACCCCAAGCCCATGTGGGTTTTCTCCGGTTTCCTCCCACACTCGTGTATTGGACATACAAAAATGTCCTTGGGTATGATCGGGTGCGTGAATGGTCGTGTCCTGCGATTGGATCAAGGTATCCCGGGCTATTGCCCGAAGCCGGCTGGGATAGACAACAGCAAGCCTGCGACCCTTGTGAGGATAAGCGTCTCTAGAAAATGGATGGATGGATATTAGCATGTAAACATTCACCAAAAGACACGATGAAAATAGAACAGTGAAATGTCAGGCCGTGACAAAGAACAGTGTGCGCGGCGGCGAATTTCAAAAAGTTAATAACTGACATCAGACATCAGCGTCAAGACGGACAGCCTCACGCGGCTCGGCACCTTGACGTTGCGAGCGCGGCGTCCGATCATATCACGCGGCGCCTAAGACTGGCAGGCCGCCGATCAAGTTTGGCAGGGCGGCGCCGAGCATCTGCGCTTCAGCCTCATCTGGGTGACGTGACTCGCCCGCGAGGGCCGCCTCTGGCCCGAGCGCCCGCTGGAGTGTAAGTCACCGGCCGGCGGCCATCTTGAAAGGCCATGCACGTTTCTATCTGAATCATTCCATGCGTTGCCTACACAAACAAGACGTGAGCGAGGCCTTGGTCATCGATGCGCGATCGCATATTGCTTACGCGAAGGGAGAAGTGGATTTAAACGTCACGAGGTGAACTGTGTCCCTGCTTACATGCTCACCATCTCCAGATTTCCATTAGAAAGAGTGTTCTACATATCAATCCGAGCTTTAATTAAAAAGCTGCTATATTCACAGCGGCCTGGTAAGCACGCCGCTAATACGTAGGCAGGCCTGTTCTTTGCCACGAGTGGACCAAATGGTGTATTTGGAAAGCAAATGAGCTCATTGTTGCCAGGCCCCAGCCTTTCATCTAACATTATTGTCCTTACTGAGTGACTGTCACCCTCGGGTAAACACTTGATGTTGCCATCAGCGTTAGCATCATTACTCATACGCTTGGAGAGATGACTCAATACCAGTTCAGTGAGGTTCACCTCACACAAGGAGAAATACATGAAAGAATTGAATTCAAAAGGCTTCAGTGCGTACGTCGCCATCATATTCACGAATATACACATTTTATTTAAATCGGGAGTTTCTAAAAATATTCCTAAGGAAAAATTGAGGGGTATAATTGTTTGTATTTTTTTTTTTAAGTGCAACCTGAAGCTCTGTATCTGCGCATTACACCCAGAACCTAAACAAAAGCAATTTGTCATAGGATTACAATTTTTAAAACATTTACTTTGGAATCGTTCATGAGATATGTGCATAATTTGTACCTCAACACAGAAAAGAAAGTGGATGAAACCATTACTGCTTGTAAAAATTATTTTATCCATGACGCTGTCATTTCTACTTTAGTTGTTAATTTACATCTTTGCATATTAAGAAAATCCCTACAACATATCTACTGAATTTTGTGACATATGCCATTTTTAGTAAATGTTGAGGGCCACTTAAAAATGGATGGCGGCCTATAAATGGCCCACGGTCCATAGTTTGGACACCTTTGATTGAAATGTTTTACAGACAAATTGTTAAGAATTTTACAAGAATTTGGGGTGCATTGTAGAGCTTCTAACCCACTAAAAATATCTGTACCTGCAGTAAACACAATACAATCATTATATCCAAGTGCAGTCTGTCACAGGGTCGCCGTTTTAGAAGCATTTACTTTGGAATCATTCATGTGATATGTCCACAATTTGTACCTCCACACAGAAAAGAAAGGCAGCTATAGATGTCAAAAAAACAGTTTTTAGTGGGCTGGCAGCAAATAAGTTAACACATTCACTGCTATTTATAGCTTCATGTATAAGAATATAAGTAAAAAAAATCAATTTGAACTGGGCTTGCAGTGAATGAGCTAATCGATGAATCCGTTTTTTTTTAAATATGTTTTAACATCCATTCACATACAGTGTATGAAGAAATAAGACAAGGAAAAAAAACATTCTTTATTGTTTAATTTGGTGGCTGCTTTGATCCATAATGTCAGAAAGTCAGGACAAATGTGCAATGTTTGCTAAAGTATAAGCCGATGTTTGCAAATGTTTTATTTTGTTATATTTATTACAGGACTAAAAAAATCTGAAAAAAATTTATAGTTAAGAGGCTGAGCTTTTGGAAAAAGTTAGGTCTGAACAATTAATCGATTATCAAAAAACAAAGATCAATTAACTTGGTAATTGATGACTTGTCAATTATTTGATGCACCTCTACAAGAAGTCAAACATTGCAAAAACACATGAACCCCAAGAGCAATAATCAAGCTATTGATATATTAGTAGTGAGTTGAAACTGAGCACAGACAAAGTCTTTGGTATAGCTCTATTTTATTTTATGATGTTAAGAAGAATGGAATGAAAGATGCTATTCGTTTTTTGATCTAATCTTTACTTTGATCCCAAAATTTAGTTTCACTTCTTTAGCGAACATGTCTAATTTCATCAGGATCACTCATCACTGTCCGTTAGAATACAAGAAACCTTACTTTACAAAAAAGAGAGCATCTTTAATGGTTTAAAAAAAGGGAATCACAAAATACAAAAAATACCTTCACAGAACAATATAAAATGGGGGTAAACGCTAAAGACAACATATTCTGTTTCAGATGATTTAATGTTGCTATCCAGTAGAAAGTCAAATATTGAGATTGAGGCAGGTTAAGAGTGGAAAATCAAATCTCGTAGAAGAAGCAGGCAGAACTGTCCAAGCGAGTGCTGAACACTGACCTGCGGCGGACATCAGACAGGAAAGTGTTTCCTCACCTTGTCAGCCAACTCGGGATCTGTTTGGGACAACATGAGCAGCAGGTGTTGAAACTAGGAGAGGAAAGAGAAGAAATTGGGGGGGAGGGGACAAAAAAAACAAAAAAACAATGTTTTGTTAGTTTCCCATGACTTGCATGCTAACAGCAGTGCATGTCCAACAGCAACAAGAAAAATGTGTTTTTAAAGCTATTAATTTTACATGAATAATAATTTTGATATTAAAATAATGACGAAAAATATTTTTTACTGCTAAAAACCATTCATTACCATATATATACCATTCAGCAAATTTAGTCTGAATGAATGAATGAATTTTGTCTTATTTTCCACAGGTTTTTATTTTTTTTTAAATATAATCCAACCTTTTAATAAAAGTTGGATTGGTTAAATTCATTAAAATCATAATTAGCCAAAATGATTGAAGAAAAATATATTTTTGGGCTGTATCACCCGGCCATAATGTGCATTATAGATTATACTGAGGTTTTTTTTTTTTTTTTAATTATTATTATTAGAAGGAGTCTTTTGGCTACAACAAGGTGACTAAGGTTCACTTACTGATTTCTCATATTTGGGAAGTAAACATCCAAAAGCTGTTAGAAAGTTCTTCTCTGTCAGATAGCCTCTCTTTATTAAGGCTCCTACTGTGTCCTGCAAAAAAACACACTCCATGAATAATTCCTTTGTCGGCCTCAGTTTCACCATTCTACAAAATACTTGAGGCTGTTATCATTTCAACAATACCTTGGAAATATGACAACATATGTCAGACAGAAATTCACTCGTGATTTCGGATAAAGTCAGGAGCTGCTCATCTTGTGCATCTTCCTTACTGTTAGACTCTTCTTTGTGTTCACTCTGGCATTGTATCACCCGCAACATGGTTCCAACAAGAGAGAGACCTGAAAAAAATAACAACAACAAAAAAACACAGGGTTAGGGTTACAGCAAATGATTTAGAATTTTATAGCAGGGATGCCTCAACCTTTTTGCCCCAAGATCTACTTTTAAAGTAGCCACAATGCCATGACAAACCGGCCATTCGTCTCATGACATATTTAACAGTCAATGTTGTGATGATAAAAGTCAGAATTTATAATCTACTTTCTTTATTTGCACTGTATTATTATCACCATTGTTTCTGTTGTTGTATTGTTTAGATTTTAAAATCTATGTATTTATTGCTCGAGCATGGAATTGTAGTCCGCTACTCGAGGAGCGAAGGGAATACGTAAATGGACATTAGTTATTCCTCCTTTGTATTCCGCCCGTTTTTTCACTCGTTTCAATTCATTCCCAGTTCATCCGATTCACACCGTTCCAATTTCATATTATTCCAATTAATTGTGCAACAACTGCTTCCATTTTTCTCATTCCAAATATTTACAGATTTCCCACAATTCAAAATGTTCCCACAATTCCGCTTTTTTCAGTTTTCCCTTGCATATTCTACATAATTATGGCTTATTCAAACTGTTCCAGCCTTGTAATATTCAGAATACTTCACAGATTAAAGCCATTCAAACATTCCACATCATTCCACCTTTCAATGCCTCTCCCTGAAGCGTTTTTGCCTTCACGCGCAATTTCTTCAGAATTGAACATTTTCTAGTTTATAATAATGTTTCATACAAATACCACTAAAGTTACATTCTACTTGGGATCTTCAGAAATTGTCGCAACACCAATTTCACTTACTTGTGTCCTCCTTGCTTCCCCATTGTTCCTTGATACCATAGAGTGCTTGCAAAACAGAAAAGGCCTGTACCAAAGCGCCTTTCTGCTCCTCCAGAACAACTGCAAGATCATTTGATTGGCAGAAGTCATCACAGACTACTTCACACACAAAATTCCAGACAGCTTTTCCTGGTCCTTCACCGGTAGCTGCAAGAAAGAAATGGGACAACTATTTGTTTCATCATTCATTAACTACTAACAGACTAACAGAATAAGATCAATATAAGTAGAGCAGTACTTTTCACACTTACCAAACATTTGAATGCCCTCATTTACTGTAGTTAAGAGCTGCATGATGTGAAGGTAAACCTCCAAGGCATTTGGACTCTCTGTTCTGTGAAAATGACATTTAATAATAAGGGCTGAGGAAAAGTAGATGTAAAGCCGTTACTCAATAATATAAGACAGTAGTGATGTGAAATCTCATTAATATGCGCTAGATGCCACATTTATTATACTTTCTATCCACAGTCTTAGCGAGAGAATCATACCTAAGCTGCTTGGCAGCTTCAAGAAGGCATGGGGCTAAATCTAGACAGCTGTCGCCATCATCGCCCTCCTCACCGGGCCGAGCTGTGATCCAACTTTTCATCAGTTCCTCATCAAGGTCAAACAGCTTGTCAACGAGCTCACCGACTTTCTCAAGCAGGTCAGCTGGAAAGAAAAAAAGATTAAAAAAAAAAAAAACACGTCAGCACTCACGTCAGCAATCGATAACACGGAGCAGACAAAGAGTTGCTGACAAGGACAAAACGTTGTATAATTGAATTGCATGTTATATAAAATGCAGTCACATGCCTTTAAACAATGTGCAAATGACTTCCAAAACATTACTGATACGTTTAAAAAAAAAAAAAAAATCATGTTATTAGTATTACTTGGCCTCAAAACGATCTGTTTATATTGCATCACAATGGTCCACTGTATTTAAAATAACTTAGAAAGACACTGGAAAAACAAATGTCTGTAATATGAAATCATCTTCTCTGTCAGGTTATTCCAACAATAATTATCTTGTACCTTTTGCAAAAAAATTCTCGTTTTTTTTTTTTTTTTTTTAAAGAGCGGTAAAACTCATACTCTTTGGTTGCCGCAGCCAATCGCATCCACTTCCTGGTTTATTGGCTTCAGTATGACTGTAAGTATAGCTACTGTAGCTAACTACCGCGGTTAATGTAGCTAACATGGCTAATGTCCATGCTACTTTTACAGAGCGTTTTATGTGATATCGTTCGGGCAGTCAAATGAGCTAAAGCGTGCGTCAAAGAGCGAACCATTATCGAAATGAAATGACAGAATCCACATTGTAATATTAATTAATACACATAGTAGTTGAATGATTGATTGCAAATTGTGCATGGTAAATGTTTGTTATTGAAGCAAATGCTGCAATATATATTCTGTTCAAAAATGTTGATTTAAACTAGAAAATATGGCTACCAACAAAAGATTTTAAAAAGATATATTTTCGAGCTGTATTTTTCATGCCGAAATAGCAGTGATATTTTCTCATACCGTCAAATTCTGATACCCTTCCGTGCAACTCACATGTTTTAAGTGTGTGTGTGTGTGTGTGTGTGTTTTTATGTGGAAAACGAAAACAATAGATCAGTGACTTGCAAAAAGTGCAAATTGAGCATGTTGCACAATGCCCCCCAAAAGAAAGGATTAAAAATTTTACCTTGGCGTAAACCACTACTCTACTAAAAGGTCTCATGTTGAGGTAGCTTTTGGGAAAAAAATAAATAAATAAAGTTAATAAAGAGTTTTGTTAAAAATAACGCCACCCCAGACCATCAAAATCAGGCGATTCGGGCTCACTTTACTAGTTCAGCTGTGACAAAGTACCAGTTGCAGAGATCATTGTCAAGGCAAATTTTACATTGTGCATTTGGAGCTGAAGTTGTGGCCGGTGAATGCACATAGCACTGTAGAAATGTGTATAAGGGAGTAAAAGTACAAACTGTTGGTTGAACTGGACATGATGAAAAGGAGATTGGCGCGTAAGGACGTCTGCTGTCGTATTCGCTGGAGCCAAAGAGAAGTGACATCTTTTTGGGAAATACAAGTCAGAAGCAACCTGGAAACATCACAAGAGAAAATAAAGAAATTTGCTGAGGGTTGTCTGACTCCCTCTCCGAAAATGTTCACGACACCTGCTAAGCTCAAGAAGAGTTGGCGGATCCGTATCGCCGAAAAGAAGCAACAGCACAGCCCTGTGGACAAACGGGGATTTGCATCATCAAAAGATCATAAGACAATTTAACACACACACAGTGTCACTTACCCCAAATCTTCATTTTGGCTCAGAGTCAAACAAGTTTCCGGAAAGCAAGCTATGTTCCCAAGTATTCCTACACAAATTTCCTGAGGATGCACAACAAAAAACATTTTTGAAGCTCATTTGTGATTGTAATTTGAGTTAAAATTAAAATGTTACAGATCTGAATGGACATAATAGGATCACTCACAGTCAGACGTGGATTAGAAGATTTGGCTATCACTCCAAGAAGGATGTCTAGAGCTTTGAACTCCAGCAGGAAACCAGCCACATCCTACACATTTAAGTCAATTAAAAAAATAAATATATACTTTATACAGCACTTGACTAAAACCTGCCAATTGAATTGCCAAGTGAATTTTATCTTCTATCATCCATGATACATACTGTATTGATTACTCCCCATGAAGGATAGACAGGTTTGCGGCTAGGCTGATTATTTGCGATACATAACTTAAGTTTCAACATTTCGGTTATTTTGACACTTGAGGACTTGCTTTGCAAATTACAGGAGCGATTTACCTGTTATGTTTTCCATTTTAAAGTCATGGTGATGACCCCGGGAGCTCCTTGATCTCTGTTAGAATTCTACACTAAAAATTTATGTTGCATAAAATTTAATTTAAAACAGTAACATCAACATTGTGCAAATCTAAAAGTCGCTCAACAAGCAGGTGCTTGGACTTTAAAATTTGTATTGATTTTTTTTTTCATGTATATATCATGGCAAATTTTCCCTTTCTAGGAAAAATTAATGTCAGCTCCAAATACAGTTGATCACAGACTCCTTCACTACGTATAAAAAAATTATATCAGTCTATCTCTACTCTATACATACACGATTGGGTATGCAGGTGGTCCATAGAATGGTTGGTGCTATTTTTTTTTTTAAAGTGTGTTCACATGGAGTCAACCGTGTACACATTGGCAGTGTTATTTTTTATTTTACATTTACCATGCTTTTTTCACAGTCCATCCCTCTGATCCTATTTTATAAATAAGTGCCACGTTAAAGACTAATGCATGAATTCAGCTATCCATGATATTGTACAGATTAGGAAAGGGAGATCAAGTACAAAATGCTGAGCATGCGTGAAGCAGTCACCTTATCCATTGCCATGTCCCAAACTCGACACAGATCTTCTTCCTCCTCATCAGTGAGTTGCATCTGACCGTCTGTCTCTGGAGGTTTTGTGACCATCTGCAGGACACATGACACAATTAAAGTGTGACATACAAAAAAGCCTAATATTACAAGACTGCAAAACTTGCAGATTAGCCATGCATCATAGTTTTCCCAAACTTGTATTCCCAAGAATGCAAAGAATGACTTCAATCGTGTAACCTGAATTAGATGAGACAGTGTGCTGAAAAGCCAGTGCTTGCTGTATATTGTGTCTCCAATAGCATCTGCATCTTCAGTCTCGCCGTCAACGGCTGTGTCCGGGGGAGGTGATGGGTTACGTTCCATTTCTGGAGAGGGATCTCCTCTCTGTGGCGAGCATGACTCACGTGCTACGTCTTCAGCACCATCAATACCGCAAATTGAAAGTAGAAAAGGATACAGAATGTGAAATAATGTATTCCTCGAGTGCAGTCTGTTTTTGTCAAAAGTACATAAAAAAACAGAAATAAAACTGCACGAAATCTTAGTACATAAACACAGGCATAATTTAGGCTACAACCCGTCAACGAAGTTAACCTAAACCGAAATAACCTTAGCAGTCCAAGATAATGTTCGACCCAATTATGACAATTAAGAGAAATAGTTTTTAAAAAAAACATTCAGGGCTCTTTATGATGACTGTCTCAGTGTGCATCAACTTGTTTAAAACTTTAACTAGCGGCTAACCATTGGCAAATTTTTGCAGTAAGCAATTTTATGTGTGCACGCCAACGATGTAAAAAATTCTACTCACCCATTGTTACCGTTTATTTGGTCGACATAATCAATAGGGAACTATTATGTGCTGCCTAGGAATCAATGTTCACGACTACAGGTACCAAGCAGCGGGTTGGAACACGAGCGCATGCGCACTCATAACGTCATTGTCTTCTTCGTTTTATCTACGCGTCACAGATAAGCTATGTCGCCCTCACATGTACAAGTGAAAGATCGCGCCTACATGTGCTCTACTTGTGGAAGTATAAGCCCTCTGGTTCTGTATCTACTGTATCTAACATTACGTTTGCATACTCTTTGTTTTTACAAAATGTGATACTTTTTAAAGAATCGGTCGGTTCCCCAAATAAATATCTCTAAAACATCATGAAAATGTAGCAGAATAATTGCTGTTACTAAGCAGCTGTAATTGCTTGATAATATTTAAAACATACTGTTGGTCATTAGAAAAACATTTATCTGCAAGTTTTTGAAATTTATAAACATTTAATTTATCCCTTTTTAATTAAAAAACGATCTAAATCTAAAACGTTCTCCCTTTAACATTGATTTTTTTTTTCTTAAGTTCAATAGTAAAACACTGTCAATAGTTAAGTAAAATTCTTTGGTGCAAACCTAGATGAATGACTATTAAGCCATTGACCTATGTCAAAGTCATGTCAAACCAAACAGCCATACCAAATCAAATAGTTACGATTTGTTTGTTTTGCTCCGGTCAACACCGCCAAGGAACAGCATTAACTTGTCATGTCAACGGAAATATTCTTACGTAGGTTAGCTGCTTTATTTGTAAGGTTATATGCAAATAGAACACTAAGCTCTGACAATACTGGAGAAGCACTGTTTGACATTTGCAAATGTGGTGCTGTCAAGGTTGAAATTTTCACAAAAACTAAAGCAAGCTCAAGTGTATAGACCTCTAAAGGACAAGACATTCAAATCTGAGTTACAGTTAACCCGTTGAAAGCTAATCGTAATGGCATCAACAAGAAATGCTCAGTCAGAAATTGTCCACATGCTAATCAACACTTCTATCCAGCAATTTGGCGCGTCGGCTGTCCTCCTTTGGTCAACACAATAAAAGCTGTCAGTCAAGAAGGATTCTTCACATCCTCATCATACAGCTGTCCAATAGTGGGAGTAGTCCAAAAGCCTGTTTGCACTTGGAGGAGCTTACATGAAATCACTATTTGGGCTCATGCAAAATAACCCATTTGTTTGTTTTCAAAAAGTGATCACAGATAAAACACATGCGTAAACACATTTTATAGACTTAGCGTGCATGGTGGGATGTGATAAGAATACTAACAAACTTTTGGAGCATCTTTAGGCTAATACTAATGAACACATGCACACATCGCTCATCCATTTGCACCATATTTACCCCCCCAATTAGTTTAAATGACCAATGAAATCCAACTTTTCTGATCATATCCATACAAATTTATAAAATGGGATTTGGTACTTGTCCAGTTAAGGAATTAATCTACAAAAAAAAAGAATGTAACTATTTAGGGATGTTAGATACAACTCAGACTAAAAGAGAACTCAACGCTAGTAGTCAGCGTGTACTGATACCACCAGAACTTTCGATATACAAAACTCCACCCCTCCAAACAAAACAATGTCATGTCATTAAAAAAAATAAAAATAAATAAATTAAATGTATATATATATATATATATATATATATATATATATATATATATATATATATATATATATATATATATATATATATATATATATATATATATATATATATATATATATGCCAATTCCAATATAGCAATATTCCTTCAAATTTAAAGAAATTAAATACATATTTCTGTTCTTCTTCTATATTTATTTTCTAGTTTGTGATCATAAAACTGCTCCTGGGGAGCAGCTAATATGAATATCAGTTGCCAGATTGAGTGCCGAATACAACACTTAGTATTGGGAGTTACCCATATCCATAAATTAATAAAACTAATTCTATAGAATGAGAGTGAACAAATAATGGAGAATGACTAAATAAGAAAGCGAGTTAGGCATTTGTATAGTGGGATTTGTGCAAGGTGGTTGTGCAATACAGCATTCACTCTAAACAGTAGAGCTGTGCGATACTTGAGATTTTGTTTTTGATCGATACCAAGTAAATAGTGGTGCCAGTATCACCGATACCAATACCAAGTACTTTTATGTTAATAAAATATTCTGGTATTTCAACAATAATCCATTTATTTAAAAATACCATCATACAATTAAAAACATCTTGTGCAAATCACATGCAACTGTGCTCCAAAATAGAACTGAACAATACTAAAAATTTTAATGATTTTAGCTAAAGCATGGTGGGCTGTCAAGCTTGGCCCATGTGCAAGCGCATACACTGAAAAGGTATTAAATAACTCTGCTAACTCTTTGGGATCTAATCAATATAATACTCACTTAATTATCAATCTGTATATACATACACAACCCGAACAGAATTATAATCACCACAACATGCAGTATCTAAGTCGTATGTAGTTTTTGTGTAGCTACTGAACAAGATACACAAACGGCAATAAAATACTACACTTTAACAGCCTTTTATATATTCAATCATATACTAAATGCATCAAGATATGCGCATGACATTGTAAACCTCTTATTATTGAATTGCCATGTTTAAAAAAAAAAAAAAAAGAATAGAGTAAGGGTCATCTATATGTTCGGAAAATAGCCCACAAGTGCTGGGGCATTCTGATTTCCTAAGAAAGTTTGAACGCTGATCATTTGAAAATGTGAAAATGTCTAGACAATTTTTTGTACTACTTCTTAATCATGTAAACTGTACTGAATAGGGATGGGACGATAAGATTTCTCGTTCCTGAACAGCACAAGCTCTATTAATTTATTTGTTTGGGCTTGTTGGGCCACAAGTGAAACGGAATGCACTCCAACACAACAACAACAACAACAACAACAACAACAACAACAATAATAATAATAATAATAATAATGATGATGATGATGATGATGATGATGATGATGATGATGATGATGATGATGATGATAATAATAATAATAATAATAATAATAATAATAATAATAATAATAATAATAATAATAATAATAAAACATGATGCGAATGCTAATGTCCAAATAATGCATGAACACAAACACCCTGGAACTCTTTTATCTTGAAATTCTTTCCAAAAGCACGTCAGCCGGTGGCAACTCTTTCTACTGCACAAACTGTTCCTCCCTTCCAGAATGAATTGCGAGTTATGATCCCCAACATAGACAACACAAAGTTGTTCTGAAATCACTTTCAATGGCCTATTCAAGGCAATAAACAAAGACTTAATTGTGCTGACATTTTATTGTACAGTGCCTGTTGCCAACGTTTAGCGCAGCATTTAGCATCAATTAGCCACTAGCTAGCATCGCTCAAATGCCCCTGAGAGCAGTCGGATGACTTTGCTGAGGCAGTTTGAAAGACGTAAATCAAAACTGTACACTTTGATCCTGAAATCCTGACACGTTTGCTGTTGCTGCTGATCGCAATTCAACATCTTCTTGTCTCATTGAAAAAGTAATGATGAGGAGAGAGTTGCCTAAATTCCCACAGCTTACATTTAATTTAAAAATGTGTTCTAAAATATATAGAATTGGGTAATTCCTTTAGGTGAAAATGTGTTATTTGGTCCTCTGGTGTCTGTCATTGTTTTTCACCACACACAAAAATAAGGTTTTGTTTATCCAAACACCAAAATGCATACTTAATAAAAGGAGAATTACAAGGTGCACGTATCACTTTTAAATCACCTGCGTGGCAAAATTTTGGTTTTCCAATTGAAGAAATTACTGGAAAAGTATTGGCATATCAAACAGAAAAGGTTAGTAAACAAACAAACAAAAATATACACCAACTACTGCAGCCAACACAAACTGTGTGCGCTTTGTTAAACCAGCACAGCTGCAGCTGAGAAATCAGCATGGAACGAAAGGGCCTCTCCTGTTTAAGTTTACGTTTGCATGCTAGCTTGTTGATTGTCTTGCAGTCTTTTTCATGAAAAGAAAACTGAAACTGGAAAATCTATACTGGCCATTATTGTATATTACAAATTGTGTGAAAATTTCATCTCGTCTCCTTCTCGTGGATTCAATCTCACGAGACATCTCACCCTAGTATTGAACTGTGATATCCATTGATAACACTTTTTTCCTCTGGATTTTGTTTTGAAATCTCAAAATGTGTTTGTATGTTCAATTAATCAACTATACAATCAAAAAATACTTTAATTCAGTGATTTGTTTTGATTTGTAATGCCAGAAAAAAGGCAAACATTTTGGTTGGTTTCCAAAATAAATGGAGATGTTTGTAAATGTCTCATTTTGTTTTATGAAGGAATAATCTAACAAGAGACTGAAATTTTGAGGATTTCAACAATTTTAGTTCTTTAAACAATTTAACTTGATTAACAACTAACCAATTTTTTTTGTTGCACCTCTATGTATTTGTTAAAATTGCTCAGTGAAACACTGTATATTTTCTATCCAAGAAATTCACAACGTTAAGATGGTTTTTACGGATATGCATATGATAATGACACATTTATATGTTTACATGTTTGCAAATCACCTAAACTTTGTATAAGCCTTCCCATAATGACGCATTCTTTGACCTAATCTATTTTGTGTTTAGAGTAATGGTGCCATATCCTAGCTGTGTTTATCTGTTGAGTTTTGGGAACTGCGTGTGTTGAGATATGCTGAAGCTGATAGTGGGCTGTGTGATGCTTGTGTGAGGAGTGTTATGTCTTATTTCTGGTGTGTTTCTGTGTGTCTGGTGTTGTCAAAAGTATGATCTACTGTAAAACATTGCTTGATTTGCAATAGTGTCTTTTTACTTTTAATATCTGCCACACTTGATAGGAAGGCCTTGGTTTTTTTACTGTGTTATGTGTGAAACTAGGGTGTGAACTATGTGAAAAAATATCTTTCAATTTATGAATTCTTCATGATTAATATTGGAGTGACCGCATTAGGTCATGTTTTTGAATGTCTTGTTCCTGAAAATCTCTCAATAGATCTGCAAGCAAATTTGCTTAATGATGTCACAAGGAGGATGTGGGTATCATTACATTGGCGTCAGAAGTCCATTCAACACGTTTTCCATGTGGTGGTAATAAAACTTGGCTGAAAGAAGGTGTGATCAAATTGAGCAGTCTAAATATAAGGAGCTGCCGAGAAGAGTCAGTCGACATTACCTGCGGTGGTGATGGCAAGCGTGGCAGCCATGAGGTGGAAATGTCTGGCCTTGTGTTTCTTCGCTGTTGTCATCGAAGTCAAGGCCAGACTGGGTAAGACCAATCAAACACCTTTTCGTCACTTCGTCCGAAAACATAATCTCACCCCGACTTTCCATCCCGTTCAGTCAGCAACCATGTCGGCAGTATCTGCAGCACGTGGGGCAGAGAGCACTTCAAGACATTCGACGGGGACGTTTACCAGTTTTCCGGCTCGTGTGAATACAACCTGGCTTCAGATTGCCATGAATCCATGGAGGAGTTTGCGGTGCACATGAGGAGGGAGCAGAATGATGGGAACCCGACTATCGCCTATGTGGTGGTCATTATCAATGATCTTGCCTTCCACCTCACCAAGGAAGCGGTCACTGTTAATGGGAATCAGTGAGTCCAAAAACAAAGCAAAAAAATGAAGCTGTACTTAGAATTTCATGCCTGTATAATGAGATGTCTTCCTTTGTTTGTTTAGGGTCATTCTTCCATACTTTAATAGCGGAGTTCAAGTGGAAAATAATGCTGCCTACATCAAACTGCAATCCAAAGTTGGCATTGTTGTCATGTGGAATGGGGACGATGCAATTATGGTAAGGATCAGATTGTTATGACTTTGCAAAATTTAGTCATTTACTGACTGCCCAGCCTGTAAAAATGGATATTACGGTGTGTCAATGGCAGTGAATGAGTTCATTTGTTCACTGCCAGTCCCACATAAAAGCAATGCGTACATCTATAGCTGTCAATGGCAGTGAATGAGGTAATATATGTATTATATATGTACTTATAAATGTATTTAAATGTACTGTGTTTATATAGCGAGAGAGAGAGAGAGCTACTGAAATGTCAGGATTTTTTGGGCTGTTTACCATTACCATTACCATTTTAGTCAATAATTTTGCAGTGTGACTACAAAGTTTATGATTTTTCTTGACTCTGCACAAGTTTACAATCGTCTGACATGACTAATCTTATTATTCTTCAATTATCTTTGCAAATGTAGGTGGAAGTTGATCGTGACTACGCTAATCGCACTTGCGGCCTTTGTGGCGATTACAACGCCATTCCTATCTACAATGAGTTGCTGTACAATGGTTGGTTTATCTTTATAATCCTCATTTATCTAGACCACTTGACATGAATAAAATCCATTGCAGATCGAATAATCAGCCACATCGAGTTTGGCAATCTCCAGAAGATTCATAACCCAAATTTTGATTGTGAGGACCCATTCGAGGAGTTGGCAGAATCTCCTGAAGATGTTCCGGCTGAGGTTTCGTGCGAGGAATTTGTGAGTTTTATTTGGCTTATCAAAAGTAGCATAGGTACTATTCAAAACCTAATGATAGCTGTGTCTCCTGGGTTCTCGGCTGTCTTTTAGAAAGCCACTTGCAACCAAATGCTGCTTTCAGATCCTTGGCGCCCCTGCACCCAACTTATCGACCCGGCGCCATACGTGCTTGCTTGCATGCAGGACATGTGTGGCTGCAACAACCGCACAAACGACACCTGTGTTTGCAGCACACTGTCCGAGTTCTCGCGACAGTGTTCTCATGCTGGCGGAGTGCCGCCTAACTGGAGGACCTCGGACTTCTGTGGTATAGTTTTACTTCTTATCATTTATTTTCACATTTTAAATTATAAGAACTTAGGCTTTATAGCTGGAAATTTACAGCATTCTCAGGTGTGATATTCTTTTACCTTAACCTCTAATTTCATTTAGCAGCAGCAGTTCTAAACTATGTGCATTAGATATTTGTGATGAATTCTAAAATATCACTCATGAAACTCAATCAACAAATGAAAGTAATCGATTTGGTTAGTATTATCTCTCTCAAATGCCCGACTTGATGCAGTGGTGTCCAAACTATGACCGTTTGCAGCCCACAGAAAAATACATTTTTAACATGCCTTACAATTCTATTTGGGAACAAAATGACCCATTCTGGGGGATTGCTTTGTGCAAAACAACCCAGAAAGGTGGATCTTACGGACCCGAAAATTGGGTTCGTCAATTCAGAACCATAATGGGATGATTTTTGATCCAACTAGTTTCAGAGTATAAATCTATGAAGATAATTTCATTTCATGAGCAAAAATAGTTTCTTCCACTTTCTGCTTTGTGTTAAATTCTGATGAATGAATTCATCAGATTAATGATTCTCAAATCAGGTCAGATTTGCTCTTTATTTTTGGTTGTGGATGTGTGTGTATGTGTGGGGGTCTGTTCAAATGAGAAAGCCTAAGACAAAACAAAGAAAGCAATCCTCAGCAACATTTTTAACAGATAGCTTTAATGTAACATTTTTTCTATATAAATACATGATATAGTAAATGATGCATGAAGCTTGATTGATTGCTTTTACTGTGTTTAACAAGTCAAAGTAAAATCAAGTGGCATTTTCATGTTTCTATTTTTCTGTTTGCGGCTCATGGAGGAAAAAGCCAAACGCCAATGGCTTAATGCAAAAAGAACTGCAATCGGTTACAGTAAGGTCACTCACATGAATGTTACCGCCTACAGCTAAGCAGTGTCCTTACAACATGGTGTATGAGGAAAGCGGTTCTCCTTGCATGGACACATGCACACACCAGGACACCAGTTCATTGTGTGAGGACCACAGAATGGATGGCTGCTTCTGCCCGCCTGGTTGGTCCACTTCCCATTTTTTTTCTAATATTATAATTGTAATTTCGTTTTCCTAAACTTGTATGCGTTTTAGGCACTGTGTTTGATGACATTTCCATGAGAGGGTGCATTGATCAATCTGAATGTCAGTGCAAGCACGGAAGGATCTACAACTCTAGTGAAGGTTACCAACAAGACAAAGAGATATGGTAAGGGGGATGTTCCATCATTTATTACGGTAAATTTTCCTCTTGATCACGTGTTTAAATTGCATGTGTCGTCTCAGTACATGTTTTGAGGGCAGATGGTCCTGTGAGTATCTTCAAGGCCCGGCTACATGTGCAGTGGAAGAGGGTTCTCACATAACCACCTTTGACGGCAAATCTTACACTTACCATGGAGACTGTTATTACACACTAGCCAAAGTGGAAAGCAAGGTGAATAGATCCGCGTTTTGATTGGTTGGGAACTACGACATGAGTCTCATTCAAATGTCGATGTGCGTTCCAGGATGCTTCAAGTCCAAAGTTTACCCTCCAAGTGCAGTTAGTGCCTTGTATAAACCAACGCTTTGACACTTGCCTCAAGATACTTAAAGTCCTGCTAAACAATGACAGAAATAATGTGAGTGGATTATTCTTACCTTAGCGTTGTACCTGTTGGATGCAGCTTTTAACTGACTCATTATGCTTAGGTGTTAATGTTCATTTCTGATGGGACAGTAAAGCAGAACCAGCAAACCATCACTTTGCCGTACCATACAGGTAGGTCGCACAATTCTTACCTCATCATTACTTTGTCCCTTTCTGTCATCAAGTGATACTTGTTGTGTTTCAAAGCGGACATCAACATATTCCACGCCTCGTCTTTTCACATCATGCTACAAACCAGTTTTGGCTTGCAAATTCAGATTCAGCACGTGCCGCTCATGCAAGTTTATGTGCGGCTGAATGAAAGCTACAATGGCAAGACGCGCGGTGAGTTGGACCTTTCTAAAAATGGAAACTATGTCAATTCTCAATACACATGTAAAAGGTGAAGTTATACAGTAAAACAAGATGAATTTTGGATTGTATGACTGGTACACAGAAGTACTCTGGCTGGACATTTAGGCTCAAATTGTGATTAAATTCAATAATGCTGTTAGGGCTGCAACAAAAATTATTTAAGAATCGATGAATCTGTCAATTGTCTTGTTGATTAATCAGTGAACCAGATCTTTTAAAACCGTGTTTTAATTTCCATCCCTTTATTTAAAAAAAAAAAAAACAATTTGGAATCGATAATGCAATGACAAAGTTGTCTAAATCCTAGTCAAAATGTATTAAAATAAGGAATCAGCAGGTGATGCGCATCATTGCCAAGATGTTTTTATCTGACAAGCAAGCTCTTTTAAGATCAAACGTCATTTCACAAATACTATAAACAAATAAGCATATTAAGTCAATAATACATCATCATGTTACCCTCCATCATGAAATCAAACTAAAGACTTACATATGCCTGTTTGTGCTTAAAATGTTGTCTTTTGTAAAATGTTGAGCACGTTTGAACATGTTTTGTAATATGTAGCCCGATCCCTTGTGACGAGCGGCTGGGACAGAAGTGTGGAGGAGCCAATGTAGACTAAAAAAAATTCACTGAAAAACTCTTTCAAACATACCTGTGAATCTGTTCAAATAAGTATGTTGGAACATTCTCAAATCCTCCAATTTCTTCATTAATTCCCCCTTAATGTCTCTATTTTCATTTCCCAGTAGCCCAAAAGGTTAAAATTGTAGTTGAAACATAAGAAAAATAAAATAACCCAAGCATGTGACAAAATCTGTAAAAAAATGTTGGTCATTGTAAAACCATCCTTTCAATTATCCAAAAATGCAAAGCATAAGCTGCCAAATGCCTCTTCCGATCGATGAAGTAAAACGTATCTTAAATTCCTTGATTTCATCAGGTTTATGTGGCAACTACAACCTGGTGGTGTCTGATGACTTCAAAACCCCTCAGGAGATTGTCGAGGGAACAGCGACAGCGTTTAGTAACAGCTGGAAGTCCAACCTCATGTGCCGAGACACCAGGGAAAGACTTGATGACCCCTGTTCCCTCAATGTGGACAATGGTACTCGCCGACACCGTTTAAACCCTCGCGTTTGTTTGTCATGATTTTGTTTTAAAATGTTTTCAATTTTTTGCAGACTTGTATGCCAAACATTGGTGTGCCTTGCTGTTAAATCCAAATAGCACTTTTGAACAGTGCCACTCATTCGTGGATCCTCAGGCATATTACAAGGTATTTATTTAATGCAGTTCAGTATGTATACTTGGTATTCCAAGTGATGTGCCTAGTACGGTTGGTTATTTTAATTGTCACCCTTCACAATTTTTGACAATGGAAATGCTGATTTATGCCAATGTGGTCACCCCTGAAAAAAATGGTATCAAGTGCTACGGTTGCGACCTCACATTGTTATGTTATTACTTGCTCGTTTTCATTTAAAGACATGCAGAAATTTTTGTGATTATTGACTTTCGATTTTGTAAGCAAGCTTTTGAGAAAAAGAAATGAAAAGAGAGCAAGTACTGCACTAGCTCGCCTTCGGCTGCGGGCTCGGGCTACGTTCCATGACCAGTCATAAAGTATAACATCTCAAACATCAATAGAAATATTAATCCAATCCACAAAACAGCAGTTACTAGTGTGTGGGATATGTGGAAACATTTTATAATTTATTTCACACACCAAAATCATAAGAGCCACATGTGAACTTACGTTGGGACACGAGAAAAGTTTTTTTGGGGGTCGTAACTGTTCGCTGGCACTGTGCCGAACTGAACTTTACCACTTTGTGTGCTACACACCACAGCGTTGCACTTACGCCAGCTGCAACTGTGACAAGAGTGAAGCCTGCCTGTGTGCAGTTTTCTCCTCCTACGCCCGAGCTTGTGCATCAAAAGGGATCTTCTTGACAGACTGGAGAGCCAACGTGTGCGGTAAGTACTTCCTATACTCTATAGTGGAGCCTCTACATAGGACTTGGACCCGGTTGTGTTCTATTTGTCGACTTTTTTAAATCCTTGTTTTATAAAAAATAGCTCGATAGATAATTGGTAAACATTTGTATCATTTTTTTAAGGCAAAATAATATTATATTAGACGATAACAAAATTTTTGACTGGCAAACACGTTTGAACGTATTTAGAAGTATGTGAACGTATTTAAATCTGTTCACACATATTCAAAAATACATTTGAATGTTTTTTCAAATATAGAAAAAACACAACCGCAATATATATGATAAGTTCCCCCCCCACCCCCCAAAATACGTTTGAAAGTACTTGCAAATACACCCGATCATTCTTGTAGGCTCGGTGTTTTAATGAACATAACCTGTAACATTATGGGGAAAAAAAATGCAGTTTTAAGCATTTAACTCACAAGTATGTTCAAATGAATTTGCAAGTACAATCAAACATTTTTGAAAATACAAATTTACCTATAATGTATTTGTTAGCACATTTGAACATATTTGTGAGCTAAAGGCTAAAAATGTTGCATTGAAAACATATTTTCAGCATAAGCTTTTAACGTTTTGCTACTATACAGAAAAATACACAAGGACCTGCCCAGAATCTCAGATCTTCTCATACAAGCATCAACGAAGTGAGCTGACCTGCAGATCGTTGAGTTCAACACTGCAGACGGTCTCGTCTGATTTCCTGCCTGTGGACGGCTGCTCCTGCCCCGAGGGTCAATACTTGGACGAACACGCCATCTGCATCCCCAAAGAAAGGTGTCCATGTTACCACAATGAGGCCATCATCCAGCCAGGGAAGTCGATGAACATCAAGGACGAACACTGGTTAGTTTAACGGCTTTTGCTCATTGGGAGTTTTTTTTTTCTTTCTTTGTAGACATAGTTTGTTGCCCTATTTGGCACAGTTAAAGGGGTAAAATATTAAAAAACACTTCTCTAAAATGACAAGGAGCAGCTTTACACTGCTGGAAATTACAAAGGAAACTTCCAAATAGAATATCGTTCTGACACTATTGCTCAAATATCAAAAGTTTCAGTTTTTGCTTCTTTTTTTTATAGCGTTCTAATAGTATATATATGATCTGTGTTTTTCTTTAGTGTGTGCAGTAACGGGGTGCTGCATTGCCACTCTTGGAAAATTCGATCATCAGGTAAATCATGCTCGTGTGTGTAAACTGCCCAAAGCATTGGGTTGAACAATGCAAACATTCTGCTTATCTTCCAGCATGTCCACCACACAAAGTCTACTTCAACTGCTCCAATCCTGGCTCAGGGCAACTTGGAGTCCAGTGTGCACCAACCTGTTTGAATTTGGACAGCGATGATTGTGTAAGCTCTTTTCTTGTCAAGTTTCCCTCCAATCTGGGAAGAGTTCCAGTTAATTTTCAGGTAGCTCTTTGGTCTTTCTTGGCAGGACTCCAACGATTGTGAATCGGGTTGTCGGTGTCCAGATGGGCTTTTTGATGACGGCAGAGGTTACTGTGTAGAAAGGTCACAATGTCCATGTAAACATGATGGAATATTCTATGCTCCTGGAGCACAAATTCCGAATCAGTGCAACACATGGTAGGATCTTGATGTTACTGCGCACTATAAAGTGCGGTACATAGATTGTTTTACAAAATCTGCATATTAACCACTGTTTTGACTCTTTTTTTAATTCAGTACCTGCAAAAGTGGAAAATGGGAGTGCACTGAGGAAAATTGCCCTGGAACCTGCATCATTTACGGAAGTGGTCATTATAACACATTTGATGAGCGGACGTACGGCTTTCAGGGCCACTGCAGCTATGTTGCAGTCAAGGTTAATATAGAATACTACTTGGTTGAAATACCAAAGCTTTTATGCCTTTTCAGTCAGTGAGGAGAATTGTTATCAAATTACAGTCTGAATGATACAAACATCAACGCAAGTCATTACAAATCATTGATTCACAATATAATTTTTCTCCCTTTTAAGAACAAATGCGGCAATAAAACAGTAGAAGACTACTTTGGAGTTATCACAGAGAACGTCCCCTGTGGCACTACAGGCACCACATGCTCAAAAACTGTCCGAATCCAGCTAGGGGTAAGACTTAATTTAAGGTGGAAATGCTGTAGAAAACTCTGATGTTATCATTGTAATACAGTCAACATGAACTTTCTTCACATTGCAGCGAATGGAAATCAAACTATCCAAAGGGAAGTATGAGGAGGTCGACTTGGGACAAGGCAACCAAATCAAGTACACAATAAGGACAGTTGGCATGTATCTGGTCGTAGAATCAGTCATTGGCATGGCAGTGATGTGGGATCGCAAAACGACTGTTCGCATCCTCTTGGAACCTCAGCTCAGTGTAAGTCCAAGTTAAACACCATGCAATATTGTATCCTGAGATCATTAGGACACCCGAAATTACATAGAGAGATTCTGAAGTCCAAATTTACCAACTCTGACGATACATTGTTCGTATGTATATTTTTTGTACGAAAACTATAACCAAAAAAAATGCCTGTAATGATGAGTCAGATTTGGTAGTGTGGGTTCTTTTTTTCTTTTGATGATTTTACCATAAGTTCAAGCGTTATCTCAAGTAAATCTTTACAAGCTTTGTAGAAAATATTTGTTGAAAAATGTGATTGATTATGGAAAATTCTGAGATGATATATGATATACACATACATATCATACTAAGTAAAAAAACAGTATTTTAAGAAATGTACTAACTCAAATGCTTTCTTGCACAGGGAGAAGTATGTGGTCTATGTGGGGATTTTGATGGAAATGAACAAAATGACTTCACCACTCAGGGTCAGCTGGTAGTGGCAAATGTGTTAGAATTTGCAAACAGCTGGAAAACCAGCAGCAGTTGCCCAAATGTGGAAACAAACCTTGACCCCTGTACGGTGACACCTTCCCGTCACCACTGGTCCAAAATGATGTGCAGCATTATAACCGGAAAAACATTCCAAGCATGTCACAATACGGTAATAGCGGATTTGGCTTAGAAATTTGGAATCTTTTCAGTTTACCTGATTGGGCATATGATTTGTCTGAATAGGTGGATCCGCTTCCATTTTATGAAAACTGTGTGAAAGACTCATGTGCCTGTGATACTGGGGGCGACTGTGAATGTTTCTGCACCGCGGTGGCAGCCTATGCACAAGCTTGTAATGAGGCCGGTGTATGCGTTGCATGGCGAACACCAGACATCTGTCGTGAGTAAATTTGTCCTCAATACCAGAAGTGAGATTAAAATAATTAAATAGTGTTTGTTTATTTGAAGGTACTGAATAAGCTTTCAAAGTTGTTTAATGATCTAAAATAGCGGCAACTATTCGGTTTACCTGTGACCCTAAACTGGTTGAGAAAATGGATGGATGGATTTACGATTTCAATGTGACGTTTTCATTTCTTTCTCCTTAGCCGTGTACTGCGACTACTATAACAACCCAGAAGAATGTCGGTGGCACTACAACCCATGTCATCAACCTTGCTACAAGACCTGTTTGAATCCTGAGGGAATTTGTAGCAACCCCTTACCCAACCTAGAGGGTAAGCTTATTAATGTAATATGTTACAGGACAAAAAGATAATTGCATTTATTGCTGTGATGCTGCCTTGTGAAGATATTCCTTGAAATACATTAGAAATTCAAAGTTAGAAGTTTCAATTTAAGATACATGATTACATTACAAGACTGAGCTTTTCAATCAATCAGAAATATGATTTCATTATAATGCCCCAACAGTGCAGTATTGCGAATATATGAATTTGCGATTATATATCAGGAAATATCCTGTTCGATGTCTCATTAGTATTTGTTATTTTGCCTCTATTTTAAATGAAATAACTCCTTCCCAAATGAAGTAGAGTACCGAAAGTGCCAAAATTAAATTAAGAAATAAATGTACCATTAAATAATTAACTAAAAGTGTCCTCATTTAATTAAATATTTAGATAATTACTTAAATATGCAAATGAATAAATCAATGTTTCATTAATTGTACACACACACACACACACATACACACTCACGCACATACACACCCTACTTAGTTCAAATCTTGTCCAATCCATTGCGATGGCCTGAGGTGGTTGGAAACATGGCGGCTACGATGAGGGAGGACCTTCATTAACATTTCAGAGCGTTATATAGAGATATTTTAAACCGTGTTGAAAGTATGGAACCAGGGCATTTTATACAATTTTATACAACATAACGTGGAGGAGTTGGAGTTATTTCCGCACTTTCCGATCACGACATTGACCCAAGAGTGACCGAAGAAGTACTACACATTGCTTACCCTGCTCTGTCTTAGCTTGAAAAGCAGGTTAACCAAATTAGCCCATCAAACTTTGACGGGAGAGTTTGACAGTTTGAAAAAAAAAATCATGAAACTCCACATCACAGACGGTGATAAAACTTATGAAATAGATAAATAATTATATGTATGTATATTTTTTAAAATATATTTTAATTAACAACACATTTACTGATTTTTTTTTATTTGATACTTAACTGAAATTTATTAAAAAAAACTTTTATTGAATAAAACATTTAAAACATTTAACATTTAATTCCATATTTGATTGATTAACTAAACATATAATTAATGATTGAAAGATTTATTAATTAATGAAATTTGTAATATTTATTTAATGGTACATTTCTTTATTTAATTTTCGATCTTTCGTCCCTCAAAATTGAAAATTTGAAAAATCTTGTCATTCAAGATTAAACACATCCATATTTTGTATTTGAACAGATTTAATTAACAAGGTAATAAAAAGCAAGAGAAATAAAGGTGAGATGATTTTTGTGTTACTTTATTTGCAGGTTGTTATCCTGTGTGCCCAGAGGATAAACCTATATTCGATGAAGATCACCAGATATGTGTTGAAGAATGTGAAGGTTGCTTTTACAATGGAACAAGATATGACGACTATGAAGTCATTTACAATGTGACTGACAACCTTGGAATGTGCTACTATGCAATATGTATTAATACCACAGTAATTTTCGGAAATGAATCCTGCGAAACTACAGGCACAACAACGGGACCTCCTGTTACCATGGAGACGACAGAACCAGCAACTGCGCCTGTTGTGACAGAAGGAACAACAACCACAACTGAAGGTCCAAGCACCACAACTAAATCTACAACCACACCATCAGAACCCACTACGACAGCTGCAGGACCAAGCACCACCACTGAAGTTCCAACTCCCACAACAAAGTCTACAACCACACCATCAGGACCCACCGCCACAGCTGAAGGACCAACTACCACTACTGAAGGTCCAACTACAACAATAAAACATACAACCACACCATCAGGACATACCACCACAACTGAAGGACCAACCACCACTACTGAAGGTCCAACTACCACAACGAAATTTACAACCACACCATCAGGACCCTCCACATCAACTGAAGGACCAACTACCACAACTCAATCTACAACCACAACTGCAGGACCAACCACCACTATTGAGAGTCCAACTACCACAACTGAATCTACAACCACAACTGCAGGACCAACCACCACTACTGAAGGTCCAACTACCACAACGAAATCTACAACCACACCATCAGGACCCTCCACATCAACTGAAGGACCAACTACCACAACACAATCTACAACCAAACCACCAGGACCTACAACCACAACTGAAGGTCCGACTACCACAACTAAATCTAGTACCACAACTGAAGAACAAACCACCACGACTGAAGGTCCAACTACCACAAGAAAATCTTCAACCACTCCATCAGGACTCATCACCACAACTGAAGGACCAACCACCACTACAACTGAAGGACCAACCACCACTACTAAGAGTCCAATAATCACAACTAAATATACAACCACACCATCAGCACCCACCACCACAACTGAAGGACCACCCACCACTACTGAAAGTCCAACAACCACAACTAAATCTACAACCACACCATTAAGACCTACAACAACAACTGAAGGAAAAATCACAACAACCACTACTGAAGGTCCAACTACCACAACAAAATCTACAACGACACAATCAGGACAAACCACCACAACTGAAAGTCCAACTACCACAACTGAATCTACAACCACACCATCAGGACAAACCACCACTACTGAAGGTCCAACTACCACAACAAAATCTACAACGACACCATCAGGACAAACCACCACAACTGAAAGTCCAACTACCACAAATAAATCTACAACCACGCCATCAGTACCAAACACCACAACTGAAGGTCCAACTACCACAACAAAATCTACAACGACACCATCAGGACCAACCACCACTACTGAAAGTCCAACTACCACAACAAAATCTACAACCACAACATCAGGACCCTCCACCACAACTGTAGGACCAATCACCACAACTGAAGGACCAACCACCACTACTGAAGGTCCAACTACCACAACAAAATCTACAACGACACGACCAGCACAAACCACCACAACTGAAAGTCCAACTACCACAACGAAATCTACAACCACACCATCAGGACAAACCACCACTACTGCAAGTCCAACTACCACAACAAAATCTACAACCACAACATCAGGACCCTCCACCACAACTGTAGGACCAATCACCACAACTGAAGGACCAACCACCACTACTGAAGGTCCAACTACCACAACAAAATCAACAACGACACCACCAGGACAAACCACCACAACTGAAAGTCCAACTACCACAACTAAATCTACAACCACACCATCAGGACCAACCACCACTACTGAAGGTCCAACTACCACAACAAAATCTACAACGACACCATCAGGACAAACCACCACAACTGAAAGTCCAACTACCACAACTAAATCTACAACCACACCATCAGGACCAACCACCACGACTGAAGGTCCAACTACCACAACAAAATCTACAACGACACCATCAGGACAAACCACCACAACTGAAAGTCCGACTACCACAACGAAATCTACAACCACACCATCAGAACCAACCACCACTACTGAAAGTCCAACGACCACAACAAAATCTACAACCACAACATCAGGACCCTCCACCACAACTGTAGGACCAATCACCACAACTGAAGGACCAACCACCACTACTGAAGGTCCAACTACCACAACAAAATCAACAACGACACCACCAGGACAAACCAACACAACTGAAAGTCCAACTACCACAACTAAATCTACAACCAC
Organism: Hippichthys cyanospilos; assembly: GCF_059441005.1. Classification (NCBI taxonomy): domain Eukaryota; kingdom Metazoa; phylum Chordata; class Actinopteri; order Syngnathiformes; family Syngnathidae; genus Hippichthys; species Hippichthys cyanospilos. Next base: position 15,927,162 of record NC_142374.1, read on the forward strand.
AACATCAGGACCAACCACCACTACTGAAAGTCCAACAACAACAACTAAATCTACAACCACAACATCAGTACCCTCCACCACAACTGTAGGACCAATCACCACAACTGAAGGACCAACCACCACTACTGAAGGTCCAACTACCACAACAAAATCTACGACTACACCAGCAGGACAAACCACCACAACTGAAGGACCAACTACCACAACTAAATCTACAACCACAACTGCAGGACCAACCACCACTATTGAGAGTCCAACTTCCACAACACAATCTACAACCAAACCACCGGGGCCAACAACCACAATTGAAGGAGCAACCACCACTACTGAAGGTCCAACTACCACAACTAAATCTACAACCACACCATCAGGACCAACCACCACGACTGAAGGTCCAACTACCACAACAAAATCTACAACGACACCATCAGGACAAACCACCACAACTGAAAGTCCGACTACCACAACGAAATCTACAACCACACCATCAGGACCAACCACCACTACTGAAAGTCCAACGACCACAACAAAATCTACAACCACAACATCAGGACCCTCCACCACAACTGTAGGACCAATCACCACAACTGAAGGACCAACCACCACTACTGAAGGTCCAACTACCACAACAAAATCAACAACGACACCACCAGGACAAACCACCACAACTGAAAGTCCAACTACCACAACTAAATCTACAACCACACCATCAGGACCAACCACCACTACTGAAAATCCAACAACAACAACTAAATCTACAACCACAACATCAGTACCCTCCACCACAACTGTAGGACCAATCACCACAACTGAAGGACCAACCACCACTACTGAAGGTCCAACTACCACAACAAAATCTACGACTACACCAGCAGGACACACCACCACAACTGAAGGACCAACTACCACAACTAAATCTACAACCACAACTGCAGGACCAACCACCACTATTGAGAGTCCAACTTCCACAACACAATCTACAACCAAACCACCGGGGCCAACAACCACAATTGAAGGAGCAACCACCACTACTGAAGGTCCAACTACCACAACTAAATCTACAACCACACCATCAGGACCAACCACCACTACTGAAGGTCCTACTACCACAACAAAATCTACAACGACACCATCAGGACAAACCACCACAACTGAAAGTCCGACTACCACAACGAAATCTACAACCACACCATCAGGACCAACCACCACTACTGAAAGTCCAACTACCACAACAAAATCTACAACCACAACATCAGGACCCACCACCACAACTGTAGGACCAATCACCACAACTGAAAGACCAACCACCACTACTGAAGGTCCAACTACCACAACAAAATCAACAACGACACCACCAGGACAAACCACCACAACTGAAAGTCCAACTACCACAACTAAATCTACAACCACACCATCAGGACCAACCACCACTACTGAAAGTCCAACAATAACAACTAAATCTACAACCACAACATCAGTACCCTCCACCACAACTGTAGGACCAATCACCACATCTGAAGGACCAACCACCACTACTGAAGGTCCAACTACCACAACAAAATCTACGACTACACCATCAGGACAAACCACCACAACTGAAGGACCAACTACCACAACTAAATCTACAACCACAACTGCAGGACCAACCACCACTATTGAGAGTCCAACTTCCACAACACAATCTACAACCAAACCACCGGGGCCAACAACCACAATTGAAGGAGCAACCACCACTACTGAAGGTCCAACTACCACAACTAAATCTACAACCACACCATCAGGACCAACCACCACGACTGAAGAACCAACTACCACAACAAAATCTACAACGACACCATCAGGACAAACCACCACAACTGAAAGTCCAACTACCACAACGAAATCTACAACCACACCATCAGGACCAACTACCACGACTGAAGGTCCAACTACCACAACTAAATCTACAACCACACCATCAGGACCCACCACCACAACTGAAAGTCCGACTACCACAACGAAATCTACAACCACACCATCAGGACCAACCACCACGACTGAAGGTCCAACTACCACAACAAAATCTACAACGACACCATCAGGACAAACCACCACAACTGAAAGTCCAACTACCACAACGAAATCTACAACCACAACTGCAGGACTTACCACCACTATTGAGAGTCCAACTTCCACAACACAATCTACAACCAAACCACCAGGGCCAACAACCACAACTGAAGGAGCAACCACCACTACTGAAGGTCCAACTACCACAACTAAATCTACAACCACACCATCAGGACCAACCACCACTACTGAAGGTCCAACTACCACAACAAAATCTACAACGACACCATCAGGACAAACCACCACAACTGAAAGTCCAACTACCACAACGAAATCTACAACCACACCATCAGGACCAACAACCACTACTGAAGGTCCAACTACCACAACAAAATCTACAACGACACCATCAGGACAAACCACCACAACTGAAAGTCCAACTACCACAACAAAATCTACAACCACAACATCAGGACCCTCCACCACAACTGTAGGACCAATCACCACAACTGAAGGACCAACCACCACTACTGAAGGTCCAACTACCACAACAAAATCAACAACCACACCATCAGGACCCACCACCACAACTGAAGGACCAACTACCACAACTAAATCTGCAACCACAACTGCAGGACCAACCACCACTATTGAGAGTCCAACTACCACAACAAAATCTACAACCAAACCACCGGGACCAACAACCACAATTGAAGGAGCAACCACCACTACTGAAGGTCCAACCACCACAACAAAATCTACAACCACTCCATCAGGACAAACCACCACAACTGAAAGTCCAACTACCACAACTACATCTACAACCACAACATCAGGACAAACCACCACAATTGAAAGTCCAACTACCACAACGAAATCTACAACCACACCATCAGGACCAACCACCACGACTGAAGGTCCAACTACCACAACAAAATCTACAACCACAACTGCAGGACTAACCACCACTATTGAGAGTCCAACTTCCACAACACAATCTACAACCAAACCACCAGGGCCAACAACCACAACTGAAGGAGCAACCACCACTACTGAAGGTCCAACTACCACAACTAAATCTACAACCACACCATCAGGACCAACCACCACTACTGAAGGTCCAACTACCACAACAAAATCTACAACGACACCATCAGGACAAACCACCACAACTGAAAGTCCAACTACCACAACGAAATCTACAACCACACCATCAGGACCAACAACCACTACTGAAGGTCCAACTACCACAACAAAATCTACAACGACACCATCAGGACAAACCACCACAACTGAAAGTCCAACTACCACAACAAAATCTACAACACTATCAGGACAAACCACCACAACTGAAAGTCCAACAACTGAAGGACCAACTACCACAACTAAATCTACAACCACAACTGCAGGACTAACCACCGCTATTGAGAGTCCAACTTCCACAACACAATCTACAACCAAACCACCAGGGCCAACAACCACAATTGAAGGAGCAACCACCACTACTGAAGGTCCAACTACCACAACTAAATCTACAACCACACCATCAGGACCAACCACCACTACTGAAGGTCCAACTACCACAACAAAATCTACAACGACACCATCAGGACAAACCACCACAACTGAAAGTCCAACTACCACAACGAAATCTACAACCACACCGTCAGGACCAACCACCACGACTGAAGGTCCAACTACCACAACTAAATCTACAACCACACCATCAGGACCCACCACCACAACTGAAGGACCAACTACCACAACTAAATCTGCAACCACAACTGCAGGACCAACCACTACTATTGGGAGTCCAACTACCACAACAAAATCTACAACCAAACCACCAGGACCAACAACCACAATTGAAGGAGCAACCACCACTACTGAAGGTCCAACTACCACAACAAAATCCACGACCACACCATCAGGACACACCACCGCAACTGAAGGACCAACTACCACAACAAAATCTACAACGACACCATCAGGACAAACCACCACAACTGAAAGTCCAACTACCACAACTAAATCTACAACGACACCATCAGGACCAACCACCACTACTGAAAGTCCAACAACCACAACAAAATCTACAACCACTCCATCAGGACCCTCCACCACAACTGTAGGACCAATCACCACAACTGAAGGACCAACCACCACTACTGAAGGTCCAACTACCACAACAAAATCTACAACCACACCATCAGGACAAACCACCACAACTGAAGGTCCAACTACCACAACTGAATCTACAACCACCCCATCAGGACCCTCCACCACAACTAAAGGACCTATCACCACAACTGAAGGGTCAACTACAACAACAAAATCTACAACTACACCATCAGGACCCACCACCACAACTGAAGGAGAAACTACCACGACTAAATCTACAACCACACCATCAGGACAATCCACCACAACTGTTGGACCAATCACCACAACTGAAGGACCAACCACTACTACTGAAGGTCCAACTACTACAACAAAATCTACAACCACACCATCAGGACAAACCACAACAACCGAAGGTCCAACTACCACAACTGAATCTACAACCACACCATCAGGACCCTCCACCACAACTAAAGGACCAATCACCACAACTGAAGGGTCAACTACAACAACAAAATCTACAACTACACCATCAGGACCCACCACCACAACTGAAGGAGAAACTACAACGACTATATCTACAACCACACCATCAGGACCAACCACCACAGCTGTAGGACCAATCACCACAACTGAAAGACCAACCACCACTACTGAAGGTCCAACTACCACAACAAAATCTACAACCACACCATCAGGACAAACCACCACACCTGAAGGTCCCACTACCACAACTGAATCTACAACCACACCATCAGGACACTCCACCACAACTAAAGGACCAATCATCACAACTGAAGGGTCAACTACAACAACAAAATCTACAACTACACCATCAGGACCCACCACCACAACTGAAGGAGAAACTACCACGACTAAATCTACAACCTCACCATCAGGACCAACTACCACAACTGAAGGAGAAACTACCACGACTAAATCTACAACCTCACCATCAGGACCAACCACCACTACTCAATCTACAACCACACCATCAGGGCCAACCACCACAACAGAAGGTCCAACTACTACATCTAAATCTACAACCACATCATCAGGACCCACCACCACTACTGAAGGACCAACTACCACAACTGAATCTACAACCACAACTGCGGGACCCGCCTCCTCAACTGAAGGTCCAACTACCACACCTAAATCTACAACCACACCATCAGGAGTCAGCACTACAACTGAAGAACCAACTACAACTACAAAATCCACAACCACCCCAGTCGGACCCACAAGCACAACAGTACAACCGAGCACCATCACTACTACTCCAGGCCACACTACACCATGCTTCTGTATAATAAATGGCAAGCACTACAACCCAGGTAAAGACATCTATCTCAGTCAAATATGAAGCATTATTTGCCATTTCTTTTAAAATTTCCTTTTGTCAACTATTTTTACTCATGTTCAGGTGAAACCATTTTGGACATGGAGCACATTGGATCGGGAATTTGTCTCACAATGATTTGTTCTAAGACTTGTGAGATTCACAACAAGACTGAACCTTGCTGGACCACACCCTTGCCAAAGCCCACTCCCACTGTTCCTTGGTGTCCTGAATGGGATGTTGTAGTAAGAACTTCGATTTCTTTAGAATCTAATAAGCCTTTAGCCATTTGTACAGTGATGCTCTGACATAAATGTCACCTAGATAAATTGTGACTGCTGTTATTGCAGCATATTGAATCACTGAAACTAGTTGTGAGTCTTCTGGTCCCAATATACTGCCCCCGGTGGCCATGATAGAAAATAATAAGAATTTCGTCATTAATCATTTACGCTGTGGTATTTTTTTTCTCTCTATGCGGAATACAATATTACGGAGTGCAAATTTTCTTAAGCCCCTATCTCACAGTTGGCAAGTGTCGGCGAAGATAGTGGCCCTTGATCTCGTCAGATATATGGGCACCACTGTACATATAAACACTATACACTATATAATTTTACATTTTTGTATTAGTAAACAAAGTTGAGCATGCCTTTTTGTCTTCCAGCAAAATGAAACCTTCTTGTTGTGTAACTGCACTATGGCAAGATGCATTGAGAACAATACAATTGAAATTATTCCATATGAATGCCCGCCCTTAAAGAATATCACTTGCACCAATGGAAAGGATCCTGTGCTTGTTTATGATGAGAACTACTGCTGCCAACATTATGCTTGTGACTGTAAGCAATTCATTGCTTTACACCGATTTTTTAGTTGATCGTCATATTTATGTATTGTCCTTATTGAATTGAGTTTTTGTTTGCGTTTTCTGTTTTTGTTGTTTTACAGGTGAATGCAAAGGTTGGGGAGATCCCCATTACATCACATTTGATGGCCTTTACTACAACTACCAAGGAAATTGTACATATGTCCTAATGGAAGAAATTACACCAAAGCACAATTTGAAGATTTATGTAGACAATGTCTACTGTGACGCCACTCAACATGTTTCCTGCCCGCGGTCACTAATTATTTCATACAAATCGGATGTGATTGTACTTAAGAGTCAAAACCTCGTGGGAGCATCAGAATTGGAGGTAAAAAAAAATGTTTGGATCGGAGATAAGTTTTGTAAATCATCACCACAATATTTGTAAATTGGAATAGTAGATTCTAAATAATTTGAATGCTAAAATGGATCCTATTAACTCGTTCAATCCCAAAGATGTGTTTAAAGAGTCCAGAGATTCAATCCAGGCAGTTATGTTTAAAAAAAATTTAAAAAAAAAATCCAAGTATTTTGCTTACGGGTGGTCTATAAATAATTGAAAGCAAGTAATCAATTACTTTGGTTAATTCAATACTAAAGTATTTAACTATTTAGCAATTGGAGTACGAAAGAAAGTTATTTTAGGCACTAAAGTACTGAAGTAATTAATTAATTAATGAGTTGATTGATTATTACCAGCCATTTTTAGACACTCCTTTAACCAAACTTGGAAAAAGAAAAGAAAAAAAATTATGAATTGGAAAAAACTTTTTTTAAAGTACCCGGTAACTGTCTGGACTCATGTAAAAACTGAAAAAAACTGAAAATATGTCTTTGGAATTGAATGAGTTAATGACTTGATATTTGATGGTCTGTCTTTGATACATTCAAAATATGTTCTCATGGTCATTTTGTATTAAAAAGAATTATATATTGTTTCATATATTGTCTCATTCACTGCCATTGACAGAAATAGCCGTCATAAAATCCAAACGTATGGTGATTCAGCGGTTCGACCCCAAACATTGATGACACTTTAATAATAACATTTTTGTCCTTTAGGCCTACAAAGACGAAAAGCGCTTGAAACTTCCTTATTTACAACCAGGAATTAAGATCTTCAATTCAGGCATTGACTTGATTGTCGAGATTGTGCCAATAGAAGCCATTATCAAATTTGGATTAAGTGACTTCACTGTCAATCTGCCTTATAAATATTTTGACAGCAACACACAGGGCCAATGTGGTAAGAATTCCATTCCAGTTGGTTATAATTGTACGATTTTACTTTGAGATATCAAGATGATTTGTGCGGCAACCAGGAAAATGCAACAACAACCAGGCAGATGACTGCATGCTGCCCGGGGGTCAGATTGTGCAGAGCTGCAGTGTGATGGCGGACTTTTGGCCAGCCAAAGACATTTACCAACCAAACTGCCAGATACCATCTGTGGTTCCGACCGACGAACCTCTACCCCCGCCCACGCTAACCCCATGCAGGCCAGACTCTGAATGTGATCTGATCTTGAGCAGGTAGATCATTGACACGTAATTTGCGTACCTTATTGTTTGCCGTCCACCTTTAATTTGTGTGTTTTTCTTCCACAGTGTCTTCGAAGAGTGCCACCACGTTGTCAATCCGGACGATTACTATCAAGGATGCGTTTTTGACAGCTGCCACGTCACCAACCCCGCAATAGAATGCACAAGTTTGCACATCTATGCCGACGCTTGTGCTCAGGCTGGAGTTTGTTTGCACTGGAGAAATCATACAGCACACTGTGGTAAAAAAAACAAAAACATTTTTTTTCAGTGTAATCAGAAACTTAATGGACATATCAGACATATCTTTTCTTCACTTCCAGAAAGTGATTGCCCGCCTGACAAAGTCTACAAACCATGTGGTCCTGCAGAGCCACCAACGTGTGAAGACAGGTATGTTCCCATTAACAGATGTATTTTTGTCTTCATTTATGCATTTACTCTGGCAATTGGGTGCATGATGTAAAACCGCGCGACAGATATGGCATGACGCCTTCTTGTGATTCATTCCAAGTCAGCCCTAAGGCATTTCAAAGAACACCGTAAATTTAGGAAATCAACAAAAAGTGAACCAAAATCAACAGAATGTGACTTGGAAACCCCCCAAATCAACAGGAAGTGTAAAAGCTTCCAAAATCAATAAGATGTGTCCGAAGGCATTGTTTTCATTTAAAGAAAGAGCAAAAAAAAAACACCATTCTTTATATCATCAGTTTTTTCTTTGAAAAAATACTTTAAATCGTTTTAAGTCTGAATCTTTTACTGAAGTGTACAGCTTGATTTTTCTTTTTTTTTTTTTTCAGAAAAAAACCTCAATTTACATGGATGTTTTTTCTTTATAAAAACTTACTTTCATTTTTCTTTAAACAATAGAAATATTAATAATTTGGCCACACATTTCTTTTTTGTTTTTTTTAATATAATTTTAAGCAAGAATATTATCTGAAATTCCGAAAAGTCATTGCGGCATGCAAACTATACCTCCTGTTCACTGGTTCAACACACTTACCCTAGAACCGGTATTCAAAGAAAAAAATTAACCACCTCAATTAGTTTTGAATTTGATGAATCACATTATGAATGCCAAATGTATGTACAGTATTATGATCTACTCCATGAATTGTTTGGCAGACATAATGTCATTGTTTGTGAGCGTATTCATGTGTGTGCCTTTTTTATGCAACAAATTGGGGGCATGAGTCCAATACCTGCAATATCAGCAGTAAAAAATTAATACTTTGTAATAAATTCAATAACTTTTTTTCATATACAATTAATAATTTTAAAATGCATTTTGCTAGTTGCTGTCACCTGAAAATGACATAACTTGTGCTCAGGGCTCAGGCAACAATGAATCACGACTAAGTTTGTGAATATCACATGACCAAAAAGGGTCTGAGCAACTGTTATATCATTTTCAGTTAACAGGAAGTGGCAAAATGATTTTCTCAGAGGTATTAATAGTACATCAAAAATAATCAAGCTATCATGTTAATGATAGAGTAAATATTAACAATTGACTGCAGAAAATGGCAAAATAAACAAAATAAATGGTTCCTTTAACATTGCATATCTAAAGAGCAAGCCCATTTCAAAACTACAGATGGTTCAATAATTTGTGAAAATCCCATCCACACATGTGGATGTATACTTTTTGGAAAAATATCAAATTTACCAAATTGTGACTTGTGATATTTATGCTTAATATCGGCAAAACGTAAACAAGCACAAGGCACAGAACTCCACCATGGGATATCTCTGCTGCATTTTAAAGATACAATGATGGCTCTGCCATTTGTTGTGCATTTGTTTATTGAGTAAAATAAGTGGAAATTATGCTTGAATCTTCACAGTCCAAATAAACAAAGGCTTGACTATGTGACGGAAGGCTGCTTCTGTCCTGATGGAATGAAGCTCTTCAACAAAGAGTCTGGCATATGTGTCGACAAATGCGGTGAGCTTATCCTCTGCCTGTTACCGAGCAGACCTCCGTCATCAATTATGAATTAAGTCTAATGGCCGATATTCCAACAGGGTGTATTGATGCTGAGGGTAATCCTCGTGAGGTGAGTCAAGTCCAGAATTTTTTTGGGCCATCGAAGCCGGGAAGAAAAATTTCAGTGACTAACTGCTGTTTGTTCTGTCAGTTTAACGAAAGGTTCGAGTACAAATGCCAAAACTGCATCTGCGAGGAGAGCACCAAGAGCATAACATGCCAACCTAAGGTTTGCCCACCATCGCCCGCGGTTAACTGCACCCTTCCAGGCTTTGTCCTGGTCAACCAGACCAACCCAGCAGACCCATGCTGCTCTGGCCTAGCTTGCCGTAAGATGCGCAGTCATTTTTATGTATCATGAAGATACAGCTGGTCTCAGGTATTATTGTCATCACGTCCACAGGGTGTATAAGTAACACGTGTCCACACATCGACATGGAGTGTCCAATTGGATATACTGTAGTTGTCAGTGTGCCAGAGGGGAAATGCTGTCCAGAACACACATGTGGTGAGACCTTCAGTTTACGGTTGAATTTAATTCACATGTCAATTCACATGATGCGTGCATGTCTCTTCCTGCATTTTAGAGCCGAAAAATGTTTGCGTCCACAAAAATGCTGAATATCAGGTACAATTTTTAATATAATATTTGCTAGCCCCAGTAAATTAAAAGTGCTAAAAGTGTTACATTATGAACCCTTTCTCTTTTTTTTACAGCCTGGTGAGTCAGTTCCGGTGGTTCCATGTCAGGAGTGTGTCTGCACCAATCTCGTGGATCCCAAAACGGGTTTATTACAAATAAATTGTGAAGTTCAGCAATGTCAACAACTATGTGAACAGGTGTGTAAAAATAAATACACTAGTCAACCCCCAGATTTTCTTCACTAATTGCTCTATGAAGTTCCCACATATTCTTGTGTTTGGACTATTGAGGCCCATAGAACATACTAATGTCAAGAAATGTTTTGTGTTGACTTCCCCTTTAATGCTAATACACAATTCAAAATGCCATAAGTGGAATAGTGAATAGCAGAATTGTTGCTACGTTGTAACCCTCAAAGCAACAGATATTTGAGCACAAACAGTAAAACGACATATGGAAACAAGTAATATAATAACAGTTACATATTCTTTATCCTCTGTGAAGACCAACTAATATTACTAGTGTACCGTGAAGTTGTGACTGTCTCCATGGCCAAGGGACACACACTAGAAGCAGAAACACAATGGCAATTGAGCTGGAACAAAAAAAAATAAAAAGTTAAAATAATAATAATAATAATAAAATACATTTTGACATTGTTTTTTCATTACATCTCCATTTCAGGGTTATAGCTATGCAGAGCCCAGAACAAATGAATGCTGTGGAAGGTGTGTACAGACACATTGCATCTTCAATGTTAGTGGGAGTGAGCAGCTGCTCAGGGTGAGTGGAATGACTTCAATATTATTTTGTTTTATTCAAGAGCTGGCTACCTAGACTAAACCAGGCACTAGTGACCTGTTAGGAATGCCAGAGTGAAGGAGACAATTCAGTAGTTCATCAACAAAAGTATTATTTACATAAAGTAATATAGTTTTGTTTAGGGATGCAGCTATCAAGTGTTTTTGGTATTTGGATCTCCTTCAGAAAATTTGAATCGAGTATTTGGATAAAAATATATAGCAATTTTTTTTATTTTTTTTTTGCGTAGGGAAAGCCCAAACAACACTTTTTTTTCATTATGAATGACCAAATTTTTGTAATGATGACTTTTTTAGATAAATAAATTTACACTGTGCTAAGCCACACACTACTTTCCTACTCCTACAATGCTCTCCCCATAAATTTGGGTCAATGAGACAAACCTGCCGACTGAAACAGCACGTTGAATCAGCAAGGCTTGATTACATATGAAATGTAGCAATAGCAAATATGTCATCAAAGTGTGCAGAGTCATTTACATTTATTACGCCAGCCTATATGGAGCACTCAAGCACTGAACTGGAAGCTAATTTATGCTAGACGCGGCTATAACAGATAAGATGATTTTTTTCAGAAGACAGTATACACATTTTAGCACATTTTTGTTAAGTGGTGTGCAGTAAGATTTGTCCAAGTGTAAAATGTATGCCTTTCGTCTACAAAGGTTGGGAAACCTTGGACTGAACCATAATCAATTACAAGCAAGCAATACACACTCGTGGTTCATAGTTAGAAGTAACAGATTTAAATCATGTCTCCAGCAAGGTGATACGTGGTCACCACCGGACAATAAGTGTGAACATTACACATGCGTAAGCAGCGGTGAGACTTTGACAGCCATCGGCACACGAATTGTGTGTCCGCCTTTCCTGCAAAGCAATTGCCAACCTGTAAGTTTCACCAATCGATTGGAAAACAATTCACAATCAAATTGAAAAAAAAAAGAAAAGAAAAATGCCATGTTGCATTCATATTTCTTTCTTTAGGACACCATCCAAACTGCAGCAAATGGATGCTGTCAAATTTGTGAGTACTCATGATGTCCTTACTTTTCCGCCCCTAGTGGTAAAGTCATTAAAAAGAAGTAAATTATGCTTGTTTTATTCCCAGGTGTGGAACAGGAAAAGGCTTGCAAGCCTGTGCCTAATAAAGTGCAGATCATGCACAAGAACTGCCAATCTAGGGAGGAGGTAGACATTCCATATTGTGAAGGATATTGCAACACTTACACAAAGTAAGCTCTTTATTTACACACTTAAAAAAAAAAAACTCAAGCAAATGTCATTTTATCGATTGATTTTGCATTCTGTTTGCTCCTTCAGATACTCAGAGGAGACGTCCACGCTGCAGGTGACCTGCTCCGGTTGTAAGGGGTTCCGATCTAGCAATCGCACAGTTGATTTGCTGTGTCTGAATGGAGACATTATCCCCTACTCCTACATCCACGTGGACGAGTGTAGATGCGCCTTCAGCGACTGCACCAAAACTCTGGCAGCTCCAGCTCGAAGGAGGCGAAGTTTTACACTCTTATAATTTCCAAGTTGAACTTTGAACAAACACTCAAAAAATGAAATTAATACACTTGTTATCAACATTCAAAATCAAATAAAAGTACAGCATCAAATGCCTATTCTTGGTGTCTTTTTGCTTTTGGATTTCACTCTCGCAGAATCACAATTAACCAATCGCATTCAGACGTATGGTAAATAGGGGTGTGCACACCTGCAACAATTCCAATTGCCTTTGATGAACCCATACTGTTATGTTTGTGGCAAACACACTTTTGAAATTTTGGGAATAAAAACTTCAACTTTCATCGAACCGTAACAAAACATTTCAAATTTATGCAAGAAAATGCCTTGCGGTTTGATGAAACAAAAGTGTGATTTTTGTTGCTAACACACCACAGTAAATTCTTTAATTGGAATTCTCTTTTTAATGACAAATCAAATGTAAGTAAAGCTTACTAGAATATCTGAACTTTATTTGGAGTAAATGAGAGGCATTTTGAATGGTGGCAGGTTGGAATATGATGAGTTAATTCTGAACACCATCATATCCCGTTAGGAGGCTTTGCACACTTGTGCAACCACCATATCGCAGTTGTTTAGCTTTACTTACACTCTGACACTTTTTTTATGAATTGTGTTGTACAGGCACATTAATAGTAGAACATGTTTTTTAAATTATTTGATTTATTTTTAAGCACAAAACCCTGACATTTGAACATGTATGTGTAGACGTTTTAAATCTACGTATTGGAAAAAGTTGGATTGTTTCATACTATTGTATAAATCCTACACACACTGTTGTGAGCCTCACCTACGATGAAAGAGTGGGAAGCTCCACTTGCGCTAGTCTTAGCATAGCATTGGGCAATGTTTGTTTTCAGAGGGTTTGCCAAATCATTCAGGAAAGGCTTGATGAGGGGCTGGACTGAGCCGAATGTTTTGAAAGAGTGTTGACATAATGATGTTTAAATTCTGTATCTGTTTTTATTCCATAAACCTGCGCTATCATTGACTCATTGGATTTATATAAACAGAAATCTTTGAGTAGGATGGCCCAGGACAAGACTACTTTTGCATTTTGGATAAAGGAAAGTGGACACTAGAGGATTCATAAAAGCCGGTAAACAGACTCAGAGACAGCTTTTCCCTCACAGCTATTAACGCCCTGAAAAACATCAAAACACGAACAAACTGAAAATAACAATTACACGCCTGTGAAAGTGATTTTTTTTCGATACGATTTATTGTTCATATTTATTTAATATGCACCATTTGGAGCAGCACACTCAATTACAATGCATACCTGCTGTCCAATGACAACAAAGGCATTCTATGCTGTTCTATTCTATTACCTGGTGGACATGGGAATCATTTCTTGTTCACCAAGAGCCAAACATCATCTGCCTCTCTATTGAATAATAAGCACCAAACAACCCTCACTCACACGGAAAAAAAACCTTATGCTTTAACTCTAAACTAAAAGAAAGCAACTCTCTTATTACCAAAATCAAAACGCACACACTGAAAATGGTCAGAGGGAGATCAAATCTGTGTTTGAAAGGAGACCCGGAATTGCATCAAAATTGCAGCAAGGCCTCATGTCACATTTGAAATGTTGAAGCATGTCAGAGATTTTTGGTTATATGTGAATAGGTTTTCACATAGTCTGGATAGTTTTCAGACTTTTTTGGGGAGGGGATAGTGTGTTTTTCAGATTTAGTGTCAGAGGGTTATTTGTGAAAAAAACAAAAAGGGCGCTAACTCACCCTAAGTCTTCCCATGCTTGTCCTTTTGTGTCCATGCTTGATTGGAATTGATAGCTGGCTAATATTTAGTCAACGTACACTCAGTTGATATAGAGAACAACCTTACTAAGACATGAACACCCACTGCTTAAACTGTTCTAGTTGACTGAGAAGAGCACACACGCTTTGTTCTAGTATCAATACAACACACTAGCATCTTCCTTGTAGAAAAAACTAAGAAGTACATGAACAAAAGATCATCATAAGGAAAGCATACGTATCCATGATTCATCTGGATTGACGATACATTATGGCCATTACAAATGTTTGTTTTACTTACAGGAGGACTTATAATGTTAAAAGATTAGCATGAAAATATAACCCTGTTTGTCACACGGAAATGGAGATGTGTTGTTGTAAGCAAACTCCTCGTACGTGTGATAAGATGCTGACACCCATAGTGTAACAATGTCACCCCTCCTTAACTGCAAACAGCCAATCAACTATATTAAATGGCAATGGGCATTTGGGACCAGTTCACCCAGTTGGTGGCGATGGGAGCAAGCGGGATGGCGATTGGATGGGTGATATCGTGGTTTAGCCTCTACTTTGGACTATCTGCTGCAACCAGTGGTACGTAAACTTATATTGGACTCTTCATTAGATACACCCGCATTATCATCCAATGCAAGAGCTATATTATTGTTACAACGGAAATGCCATTAAAATGTTCCAATCCTTCCCAAAAAAAAACAAAAAACCTATGTACATATATTTTTACTGAATCAAAACGTGATAATCACATAATTGAGCAGTAAACTTCTACTAAGCATGATTTGGCCGCTGTAGTCAGTATAACAATCCTCAGATAAATGAATGAGATTCATTTAATTATGCAATAAACTGCTGCAATCTAGTTTTCCTCAGAGGATAACGAATACATGCCTGTGACCTAGGCGCTTTCTATTTTCTGTCTACATGTGTTGCAGCAACATTTATGTTCATATATGCATTTAAACTTTAAGGAATTTAAACACTGACACATACAGCGGATGCTCCTCATTAGGCTTATAGCGTTTCAGTGTTAGCATTAATCTAGTGGACTATGACGGAAAGTTGAAAAGCAATGTTAGAAATATAAAATAATCATTCAAATGCTGCTCTCGTGTTCTACCTTTTGAGTGTGTGCGCAAGTGTTTCTATTCAAGTGAGTGTGAAATGAGTGTGAAACATGACTTGGTGTTGAAGAAAAATTCTGGTTTAGTTCAATGAGAATATGTATTTAATCTTCGTCTGTTTTCAGTTTGCAAATTGGATATGGGCTTTAATGTTAGATTTTTGGGGACTGCTTGTATTTGTATGATTTTGAGTCTCCGTCCAAATATTAATGATCACATTCGTACACTATCAATGAATGATTGGAAACAATTTCTCTTTTTCCTTTGTAGTCCCAGTACAGGTGGTGACATCAATCCCAATATTTACTGGTGAGATCAACTTAAACAATTTTTCATGATTGTAACTTCTCAAGGATCTTAATATCATGTCTGGTACAAGCATCCAGCAAAATGCCTCAAATATCAATTATTTTACTCCACCCCTAAACTGCAATCCGTGTTTCTTGTATTTATAGAAAAATTCTAGTATTTTTGAAAATTGAAATGAATGAAATTTCACATTAAGTGGCAATTAATCAGTTGGGCGATTAAATCAGCTGATATTAACCATTTTCTTTTCTAACTTTTTTTGTTAAAGTCAATACTTTCCAGTGCAAATGTTCCTACACACATGTAAAAGCAATTTTTGTATTTTATGTGAGCCAATAAACAGCCTTTTTCACATTTTTTGACAAAATTTGTCAGATATTTTTTTTCAATTTATGCCCTGAAAATCTCACACTAAAACAAAAATGGAAATCATGACATTATCAGCAAAAAAGAAATGAGTTGTTTGTTGCCAATTTTTGTCTCCATTATAAAATGAAACAAACAAACTTAAAAGGACAAAGTATTATAAACTTATCAAATGCCTGTAATTCATATCTTTATTGATCTACGTATTACAAGAAAAAAATATCATATTAGTCGTTACAGCATCTTTTAAATAAACTGGTTGTCTGAATTTTATTGTGCCGAAGTGCAAAAAATCCCTGTTGGTATGGCCCTTATGAAGGCCATTGAAAGGTATTTTTTAAATAATATAATGTTCCAGTTTCGAATGAAAAAAGTACAAAAAAAAAAAAAAAACTTTTCAGCTTTTTCCATTAACATTTAATTTCAAATACCATTTCAGAATTGAGCGCGTCCCAAGATAACCAGTTCTGCAGCACATGGGGAAACTACCACTTCAGGACTTTTGACGGAAAATTCTTCCAGCTTCGTTCCAACTGCAACTATCTGCTTGCATCCAACTGCAAGGACAGCTACGAGGACTTTAATATCCAAGTGCAACGGCAGCAGACGGGCTGGGCCGCTCCTCTCAAGCGGGTCACCATGAGACTGGAGGGAATGGTGGTGGAAATGTTCAACTCCTCCATCATGGTCAATGATGAGATGTATGTGTAAATATTTGAAAATAAATATGTTTTTTATTGGTCATACATGGAGCTAAACCCATACCTGCGATGGCTTTTCGTCCTGTAGTGTGACGTTGCCTTTCAGCCAGGCAGGCCTCTCTATCGTAGGGACATTCTCCTATGTTAAGTTTGAGGCCTCGAGCGGCGTGGTTGTTATGTGGAATGGAGAAGACACGCTCTGGGTAAGTCTATGGAATAATCTTCGCCAATTGAACTGAATGAATGTGCATTGAATTTGTTCCAAATGTAACGAAAATTAAGGTCTGGATTTTATTTAAAAAAAAAAAAAAAAAAAAAAAAAAAAAAAATATATATATATATATATATATATATATATATATATATATATATATATATATATATATATATATATATATATATATATATATATATATATATATATATATATATATTATATTATATTATATTATATTATATTATATTATATTATATTATATTATATGTTCATGATGGAATTTTGCCAAAATGAAATAATAAGAATAGTTATCTCAATTTCCGTCATCTCTGGATGGATGATAAAAATATCTCACGACAGCAAATATCTTCTAATTTGCTGATTAGAAAGTTTTCTGTGCTCTGATTATGTTAAATGCTCAGTTCAGAACTTATATTATACTGCTCAATTGTGGTCCAGCTATAAGAAGTCAAGTTTACAAAGGCTTGAAGTTGCTTACAGCTATGCACCGAGGCCCCTTCTTCGAAAAAATGAGTGCCAGCCGTTAACACAGCTGACTTTTAGCTTTATTAGGCAACTAGACAAAACAAAGAATCACATAATAGAAGCCTTGAAAAAGCTGTTATAAATTTAACTCTAGGGTTAGACTGATTGGCGCAATATTTTGTATAAATTGTAAATAAAGAAATTGTAAGTTAAGTAAATAATGTGTATTTCTACACCTTTGTATCTTTTATCATGATTTATGTTTTGTGATTGTATTTTGTTTTGTTTGAATGGACCTGTGTGTGCAATAAATTGTTGATTAATTTTTACATGCAATTTTTGTGTAATTTTCAGGTTGAGTTGGATGCTAAGTACAAAAATCAGACTTGTGGTTTGTGCGGTGACTTCAATGAAGACCACACTGATGGTGAGTAAATATCCTAAGAGACCTTTTTGATACTACTGATAATACCACTTTCACTTGTTTTTTCAATCCATAAAATTCAAATTACCACAATGACAGATACATGAGTGCAAAGATCCTTATGATGGTTTATGTTAAATTGCTGCAGTGTAGCACCGAGATGGACTTACTGAGGTTTTTTGTTTGTTTTTGCTTTAAGTACTGGTGATATATACACAAAATGCTATGGTCACAGTATGGTTAACCTACACAAGCACGGGGAGACAATGCAAACTCCACACACAAAGGCTGAAGCTAGAATTGAACCCACGTTCCCCGCATATGAGGCAGATGTGCTAACCAGTTCACCATCTGCGATTTACTAAACTAGAGCTGTAATTGGGCCAAATAAACTGGGCTATGTGAACCGTTTGGAAACCGCAATCCCAGTATTTAAATGTACTAAACCTTCTTTTCCAGGGTCACCTGAGGAGTTAGCCGAGGCCTGGAAAATCAACGGTCCGACTATCAACTGCGAAGAAATTTCAGCCTCTTCCCAAACCTGCTCCATGAGTCAGGTATTTAATGGAAGGATACTCTCAAATGAATATTTGTCAAACATGTTGCTATGCTTCACAGAGAGTCGAATGTGAGAACTTCGTGTCAGGAGCTTCTTTCCTCAGCTGTCAAGATCGAGTGGACAGTGCGGCCTTCGTGGAAGCTTGTGTGAAGGACTTGTGCTCCTGCAAAAGCAACTCTACATCCTGCTTGTGTTCAACCATGGCAGAGTACTCACGCCAATGCGCACATGCGGGTGGTGAGCCGAAGGAATGGAATGCACATTTGTGCGGTAAGGAAAACAAATGTTTGCTGTGTTTGCTGCAAATGCTCATTCGTTGAAATTGTTTTAATTAACATTTGCTCCTATTTTATAATCAATAGCTAAAAAAACATGTCCGTTTAACATGGAGTACAAAGAATGTGGGAGCCCTTGCATTGACACCTGCAGCGACCCACAGAGGAGTCAAGTGTGTGAGGAACACTGCGTGGATGGATGCTTCTGTCCATCTGGTAAGGTTTCATACATACAGACTAGTTCTACCTCCAGATTGGTTCAATTTAGAGTTTTTGAGATTCAAGCTGTTAAATGGATTTTTTTTTTTTTTTGGTATGATCTATGAGCAAAAATCACAACATAGGACCACTTTTTTTTTTTAACCGAAGATGTACTTTTCAAGCAGGAGTGGCTCAAACTAATCAACTGATCAACAAATTAATCATCATAGAACCACCCAAATACTGTAACAGAGTTGTATTGCTTTAATTATTGAGAATGTATGTAGAGCTATGTAAACATTTTAGCTTGGCCACTTTGGGAGCGAGAATGACAGAGGCTCACGCATGTAGCATGATGTCACCACAATCAGTCACCACAGTACATACATTGGCTCTAACGTCATTAATGTGTAGGTGCATAGTGTTAGGTGCATTGCCTTATACAAGTCCATCTGGATCGTGGGGACAGCAGAGAGACATAGTCTCTCCGTGTGCTGGGTCGTCCCCGGGGGCCCCCTCCCAGTGGGACAGGGCCAAAACACCTCACCAGGGAGGCAGGCGTCGGGGAGGGATCCCCAACAGATGCCCCAACCACCTCAACTGGCTCCTCTCAACGCTGAGGAGCAGCGGCTCGGCACTGAGTCCCTCCCCGATGACTGAGCTTCTCACTCTATCTCTATGGGAAAGCTTGGAGACCCTGCGAAGAAAACGTTTGATCTCGTTCTTTCTTTCGGTCACGACCCACCGCTTGTGACCATTGGTGAGGGCAGGAATGTAGATCGACCGGTAATTTGAGAGCTTCGCCTTTCGGCTCAGCTCTTCCTTCACCACTACAGACCAGTACAGAGTCCGCATTACAGCAGACGCTGCACCGATCCGCTTGTTGATCTCCTTTTCCATCCTACTCTCACTCGTGAACAAGACGCCAATATACTTAAACTCCTCCCCTTGGGGCAGGTCCTCATCCCCGACTCGGAGAGGGCAATGTTGAGACTCCTAAACCAGACACCCTCAACGCTTTGGCTGCGACTAGAAATTCTGTCCACAAAGTAAATGAACAGAATCAGTGACAAAGGAAAGCCTTGGCGGAGTCCAACCGCCACTGGAAACGGATTTGACTTACTGCCGGAAATGCGGACCAAACTCTGACATCAATCAAATCAATCAAATTTTATTTGTATAGCCCTAAATCACCGAAGTCTCAAGGTACAGGGTAGAGGGATCGTACAGCCCTTATCAAGGGGTTCAGTACCCTGTACTCCTGAAGCACCCTCCACAGAACTGCCAGAGGGACATAATACACATGTATACTACATGGCCATGCACCCTTGAGGATCCTGGCCAGGGTGTAGAGCTCGTCCGCTGTTCCACGGCCGGGACGAAAACCACACTGCTTCTCCTGAATCTGAACTTCAACCTCCTGACGGAATTTGTCTGCTCAGGGACACTCCTGGATGACATTGGTCATCGTGGCTGTTTACCTGTGGACCAGTGCTCCTGTATGCATAACGGCAAGCCTTACAATCCCGGTGAATCCTACTCCAAGGCCTGTCAGAAATGGTAAATATTAAGCTCACTTCTTCCTAATGTTTAGTCAAACTGTTTTATAAAACCGACTTAATTGTTTCGGCAGCACGTGTACAAAGGGTGAATGGAGGTGCCATGACACTGACTGTCCTGGTGTCTGCTCTGTTCTGGGTGGCTCACACATCTCCACCTATGATGGAAAGACATACACTTTCCATGGGGACTGCTCTTATGTTCTAACAAAGGTACATAGTAAAACAAGAAAGGGCAGAATGAAAATGCTGCTCTAATTTTAAAATATATTTAAAATACATACAGTATACACATACATACAGTATATGTACATACTGTATGTACACATATATTTAGAGAGAATGGGAAAGACAGTTTTATATATTTATTTATGTATACATATATGTAATCATGTATGTTCTCTTCTGCAGGAGATGAATGGGACTTTTGTTGTCCTGGGTGACCTTGTCAAATGTGAAAAATCCGATGAATCCACATGCTTGACTGCAGTCACCGTACTGCTGCCGAAATCCACGGTAAGGTTTGCTTTGTTGAAACATGTTAGAAGATATATTCTATTATATTTAATGCATTGTCCATCTACAGATGATTGCTGTTGATTCAAACAGTCAAGTTTTAGTCAATAAACTAACCTCTCGTCTGCCATTTTTCAACGGTGAGTGCTTTTTTCCTCTTCATGTCATTTCTCAAAAAAATGAAGACTTTCATGTGATGTGAATCACTTTCATCCCGTCAATAATAATGTATGGTTTTCCCGGCAGATGACGTAACAATCTTCAGCCCATCTACATTTTACATTGTGATCCACACTGTCTATGGGCTTCACCTTGAAATTCAGCTCATCCCAATCATGCAGGTTTATATCAAAGCCAGTCCTCCCCATAAAGGCAAACTCCTTGGTAAGTTATCATTATCTTGCCTGGCTATTCTATTCTATCAGGTAATTATTCTCTCTCTTTCCCTTTCTCTTTGCAGGTCTTTGTGGAGATTTCAACGATGTTGAATGCAATGACTTCAGAACCAGAAGTGGGATGATTGAGGGGACGGCTGCCGCGTTTGCTAACTCATGGAAGACAAAAGGGGACTGTCCAGATGTCAACAATACATTTAGTGACCCCTGCCTTTTGAGTGTAGACAAGGGTAAGTTGTTGTCATTTAAAAAATACAATATTATTGCAATGTTTTATCAAATATAGTGATCATGTTAAAATCACTTTAAAGGAGGAAAAAAAATTCCAATGAAAATATTGGAACTAGAAATGATATAATTCATTAACAGTGTATTTTTAAGTTTTATTTTAAAATTATTCTGCAGTGTCTAAAACAGAATGTTTATGCGTCTTTTTTAGAGAAATATGCTCATCACTGGTGTCCCATACTGACTGACACAACAGGGGTGTTTTCCAAGTGCCATTCTGAGATAAACCCAGAGGACTATCTAACGGTAGATATTTGTGCTACATACTTGTTGAAAACAGTTGTCATTTTTTTTTAAATACATTGCTTACTAAAAAATAATAACTAAGAAAATATCTTACACATTTCCTACATGTAAAATATATATATATATATTAAATGTATGGGTAATTTGGATCCACACAGATATTTGGTAGGGTTTTCTTTGGCCAAACTTAATATCCTTCACTTTAGCCATTTGGAACCATTTGACACAATTTGGAGGACATTTTCTGTGAGCTTCTGCATTATTCATCGTGAAATTACAATAATGCCGAATGAGAAGAAATTTTCGCACATTACTGCCCACGCTACAAGGTCTTGTATAGCTACAGAGAGTCTTTGGTCCATTGCAGTCCCTACATTTTTTTTTTCCAATGGCAGCGACGTAATGTGAAGTGTGAACTAACTTCCAATTGTGCAGCCCCTGCCCCACTGAGGGGCAAACGTTGGCGAGTGTCCATTAAGGTAGTGGGTCTTGATATAGTCAGAATGCGTTCAAGCTTGCCAACAATTCAAAACAAAGACATTAAAAGCATTGGTGGACATTTCACCATCAATTGGCAACCTTTGGCATTCTCTTTTAACATTTTGGCGAATGTTGGCGAACTTGAAAAAAAACATGATGCGCTTCAAACAGACCCTAACTTCGCCAACACTTGCCAGTGTTCACCTCTTAGTGGGATAGCAGCTTAAAGATTTAT
Source organism: Hippichthys cyanospilos (assembly GCF_059441005.1). Lineage (NCBI taxonomy): Eukaryota > Metazoa > Chordata > Actinopteri > Syngnathiformes > Syngnathidae > Hippichthys > Hippichthys cyanospilos. Next base: position 15,950,239 of record NC_142374.1, read on the forward strand.
TTTCAGTATATTTTTAAATAGAAAAAAAAAAAAAGACTTTTGGTCCATACATTTAAAATAGATTAAACTGAGTGGGCTATCTTATGACTTAAGACATTTTCTCAGACTGCCGTGCAAACTGATTTCCAAACCACAAAACATAACAGTAAATATATTTGTATGAAGGACGCTTTCATGCCAGAAATATAACACACTCGCATGACAAATTAGGTAAATAAATGTCTCCTAAATATGTTCTGTGTCATGTATTCTTATGCCACAGACCAAGAACCCCATGTAAGTTTTAATATATTTTGCAACTTCAATTCCTAGACGACAACATAAGCACCTTATTAAAGGCAATATTTCATATTCAACAAATTCAGCTTGATGCATTCTCTTCTTACAGTCTTGCATATATGACACGTGTGCTGGTGAAAACAGTTTGGATTCTGTATGTGCTACCATGTCGTCCTATGCTCATGCATGCGCCGCTGCTGGTGTCTCTTTGGCAGGATGGCGTGAGGTCGTGTGTGGTGAGTTTTGACCCAATCAATTCACAGTTGGATTATTTGGATTGAGGCTAATGCTATTGTGCGTTCTTTCGACAGAGACATACACATCAACCTGCCCTCAAACTTTTGTGTTTGACTACCACATGACAAGCTGTGGTCGCACGTGTCGCTCTCTGGGTCAGCCTGACTTAACCTGCGATGCTGATTTGACCCCCATGGATGGCTGCGGTTGCGCTGAGGGCACTTACCTCAACGAGAGGGGCGAGTGTGTGCCAGCCTCTCAGTGCTCCTGCTATGTGGGGGATATGGTGTTGCGGCCCAAGCAGAGCATTAGGGTCCATGGACAAACTTGGTGAGCACCGAAGTTGATGCTTCGGGTTTTGGGCAAAACTTCAGGATATTCCCTAAAATGCAACGCAAATCTTTAAAGGTGAACTTAAAGGGGACTTTTGAAGATTTAAAATCATTATTTGATTTTAGCATGACTTTACAAATTCCTAATCTTAATAGACATTATCTCAAAATTGAGTTTTATGTTGTCTCAAAAATCATCCATCATTGTCATATTTCCCATGGTGAAATTGAGCAATGGGGCGACAGAATTCCCTGTGGTTTAATCTTGAATACAGATGTCAAGAATATAAAGCTCTTTGGACTATTTTCCTTAATAAACATAAAATGTCACTTTCAAAAAGGATCAACTATAACTTTATAAGTGCTGTCAAGAGACTTCAAAAAATGATAAAAATGGATCCAATCAGCATATAGAAAGCAGGTTTCAAAATGAGATTCACACAAATAAAATGCCTAATAATGCCTAAACTATAACAATAATTGATCGCAAGGAATCTGTTTATCGGACACACCTCAATTTTACGCATCTATTCCTCGCATTTCAGTGTCTGCCGTGGTGGGAAACTCAACTGTACAGGAAACCATTTGATTGAATGTAAGTACAATACAAAAAGTGCCCATCAGGACATGATCTTCTTTCTTGTACTGTACACTTTTGTCCTTTCTAACAAATTTGTTCACTGACCAGCATGCAGTAATCCAATGACTTTCTTCAACTGCTCGAGTGCAAAGCCCGGTGACACGGGGTCAGAGTGCCAAAAGACTTGTCAGACTCTGGACACAGAATGTGTAAGATTCCCCCTCAAAAATATGATTTGGTGATACAAATTGAATAGAGATCATCTGCATTAATGAATAGTATTGAATTGAATGAATTTTAGTATTGTATAAGGTCAGGATGTAGTTTTGCCTTGATCTGTCCATAATTTAGTAACTTCATTGTACAGGTTAGCACACATTGCGTCTCAGGATGCGTATGTCCTGCTGGCCTGTTGTCTGACGGTAAAGGAGGTTGTATTGAAGAGATGCATTGTCCCTGTACGTATAATGGACAGTCCTACAAGCCTGGAGAGACTGTTAAAGTGGACTGTAACACCTGGTAGGTATACTCTTTTATGTCTTTGTAACAGTGTTGTATTTTACTTGTCTTATGTGAACTTTATGATGTGCTGAAAGCACTTGTAAGAGCCGGCAATGGGAATGCACCAATCAGCATTGTGACGGAACCTGTACAATTTATGGAGAAGGCCATTACATCACCTACGATGACAAGAAATTCTCCTTTAATGGAGACTGTGGTTACGTCTTTACTCAGGTATCACATGTGTTAGATGTGGGATTACCTTTTTGAATATTTCTTATATTCCTCTGACCTCATTGTCATCTAGGATTACTGTGGCGACAACATGCATGGTACCTTTAGGGTTCTGACTGAGAGCATTCCATGTGGGCCAAGTGAAAACATCTGCTCTACTGCGATCAAGCTCTACTTAGGGGTACATCATTCTGTAATAAATTGTTGCATGCAAACTATCACAGTGCTTATCAACTTTTTTAAGTTCTCTACGTGAAATATTTTTCTGCCAAGTAACCCCTAACCAACTCAAAGGAAAAAAAAACAGACTTTTTTTTCACCTGGATGTGATTTATTCAATTATGGAATTTTATTTGTAGTGGTATCTATAGGGATACATATTTTATTCAGGAACTCCAAAAATAGCTTAACATGATTAGTTTATTTCTGGCTCATCTGCAGAAAAATTGTGTCACTAATGACAATGCACATTGGCATAAAACTTAACCAAATACAGGCTTGAGCATTTTCCAAAGAAGTCACTATAACACAGTTTAGCAATAAGGTGCGTCATACTCTGATTAATTTGCTCTTAATTCGAAGAAAGTACTATTCCTGTCACAGTGCTAAAAATCATTTATTTAGATTTGCAGAAACCCTGTTATAAATTCCCATGCCCCCTGAAGTTCCTTCATGTACCATCAGGGGTACTTGTACCCCCAGTTGACAACTGCTGCACTATCTGACAGGAGTTCCAAATTAATGATGTGTTCTGAGCTTGGTGCATTAGACTTGTGTAAAAATTGCATTTTGCTTCATTATGTTTTCAATTTACATTACTTTTTTTTTTTTCAGAACAGTGAAATTGTCCTTAAAGAGGGAACCGTAGTCAAACAAAACACAGGTTTAGATATACCTTATAAAGTCCATACTATTGGATTATATCTTGTCATTGAAGCTAAGAATGGTCTTGTTCTCATTTGGAATAAGAAGACAACACTCATTATCAAACTGAGCTCCACATTTAAGGTGAGTGAACCAGCATCTGTGATTGTTTGATGTTGTCTATAAATATAAAGTAATGCTATCTTATTCCATCACAGGGAAAGGTTTGTGGCCTTTGTGGGAACTATGATGGAAACATCAAGAATGATTTCACCACCCGAAACAAAGAAGTGGTGGTAGATGCCTTTGAGTTTGGGAACAGCTGGAAAGTGTCGCAGACCTGCGCCAACACAAATGCACTTAAAAGTCCCTGCACGCTGTATTCACACAGGCAGGCATGGGCACTGAAACGCTGCAGCATCATCAACAGTGCGGTGTTTGGTAGCTGCCATACGAAGGTAATGCTGTACACCTTACACATGTGCTTTATAAATCAAACTCTATTCATTTTTACGATGATTATTCTTCAAAGGTGGATTCCCAGCATTACTATAATGCCTGTGTAAGAGACACATGTTCCTGTAATTCTGGAGGGGATTGTGAGTGCTTCTGCTCGGCTGTAGCGGCATATGCAGCTGCTTGTAATAAGGCTGGAGCTTGTATAAAATGGAGAACTCCCACTATCTGTCGTAAGTGCCTATTTTATGCAGAGAAAAATTAAATATAACCTATGCGTATGCGATCCTCACTGGTTCGCATTTGAAATATACAGTATTGTTATATTATTAGCTTTTATCAAGATGAATTCTTTCTAAACTTTTTTTTTTGCTTTGATCAGCTCTTTTCTGTGATTACTACAATTCTGACGGTGAGTGTGAATGGCATTATGAAGCTTGTGGAAAACCTTGTATGAAGACCTGCAAAAATCCCTCTGGAAAGTGCTATACTCATATTCCAGCGTTAGAAGGTACTGTACATTTGTGATGATCAGGATCAGTCAATAAAATGGTTGCATCTAATACATCCTTGATTGTACACCTGTTTCAATTATATTTTGTTTTTTTTCAGGCTGCTATCCAAGGTGCCCCCCCGATCAAGCATATTTGGAAGAGGTAACAATGAAGTGTGTGTCACTGGAGCAATGTGGATGCTATGATGATGACGGAAAGCATTATGTAGAAGGAGAGACAATGCCTTCAAGAGAAAACTGCCAGAAATGGTCAGATATTTTTAATCAAATCATTAAAAAAAAAACACTTTAGTTGTGTAAATTTACTTATTTTTGTTTCAATTTGCTTTTTAGCGAATGTTCATCATCAAAAACGCAGTGTACCCACAGTGTTGAAGGTAAAGACAATGACGCACTTCAAACTTCTTTTGAATTAAAGCTTGTCGTTATAATGTTTTGTAATATTTTGCAGCTTGCATTTGTTCATATAATGAGAACGTATACAATTATGGAGATATAGTGTATGACACTCATGATGGGGACGGAACCTGTATTACTGCTACTTGTGGAGAACATGGAAATATTACAAGAGAAGTAAAAGTCTGTAGTTACTCAACTACGCTGAAGCCAACAACAACAGAATTTGTGTTTACGACAACAGGTATACATCAACCGTGAATGACATAGATAATAACAAGAAGCCTGTAAAACAACACACCAATTGTTATGTTTTGACTTTCCTAGAAACATCAACTACTACAAAAGCCCATACCACCACAGAGAAGCCCATCACAACAATATTGCAACCCACTACAGTAACAAAAGAAACCACCACAATTACAAGAACAACTCCAACCATAGTTACAACAGGTCAACCACCGACACCATCTGAGTGTTTTGTTTGCCACTGGTCATCTTGGGTCAACGATCACTACCCTGATCCTAACCCCAATAGTGGAGATTATGAATCTATAGCACAAGTGAATGATCAAAATCTGAATGACTGCGAACAACCACTTGAAATTGAGTGCAGAGCAAAAGCATTTCCTGATATACCTTTGGATCAGCTAGGTCAAAAAGTAACATGCAACCCAACAGATGGACTGATCTGCCATAACAAAGAGCAAGGCATACCTCCAATTTGTTATGACTATGAAATTAGAGTCAAATGTTGCATCAACCAATGTGTTACTCCAACCAAAGGCACAACCACAAGTGCCACAACAAATGCATTTACAACAGAAAAGGCCACAACTACTGTAGCCAAAACCACAGCAGAGCCCACCACTATTACAACAGAACCAGCAACCATGACAACAACCACACAAAAGCCATCCATACCAACAACCACTCCAACGAAGGCAACCACATTTACTATTGAACAGACTTCAACAGAAAAAACCACAACTGTGGCTGTTACGACCATTAAATCTACAGAACTACCCACCACTGTTACAGAAAGACCAACAACTGTTAGAGAATCTCCAAGCACAGCAACAGCAATCCAAACCACAACAATCACAGTGACAACCAAAGCTACAACTACAAGAGCCACAACAGAAAAGGCCACAACCACTGTATCTACAACCACAGAAAATCCAACAACTATTGTCAGAACAACCATTTCACCCACGGAAACCCCAGCTACCATTACAATAGAACCCACAACTATAACAACAATCACACAAAAGCCGTCCATGCCAACAACTACTCCAACAAAGGCAACTACATTTACTACCGAACAGACTAAAACTACCACAGCTACAGAAAAACCCACCACAGTTACAGAGTCATCAAGCACAGCAATAGCGACATCGATCCATACTACAACAATTGCAGTTACAGAAAAACCCAGCACAGCATCAACAGAGAAGATAAGCACAGCTGTACTAACAACAGAAAATCAAATAACCACTACTAAAAAACCCACAACAACTACCGAAGAACCAAATACTAATACCACCACAGTACAAAAATCCACAACCACTGCCTCAAAAACTGTTGGCATTACTACTACTTCAGCTAATGTTACAAAAAACGTAACTGGAACAACTACACAACAACCAAGCTCCACTGCCAAAACCACAGAAAAAATGACGACGCAAGCTACAGAGAAGCCTGCCACCCTAACAACAGAAAGTGTAGCAACTACAAAACCACTAAGAACAACTACTGAAAGTCCTAGCACAACTGCAGTCCCATCGACTGTAAAACCAATTGCCACGACAACCACTGTAATTGTCACAAATACAATGGTTCCAACGGCACTTTCAACAGCTAATTTGGTAACGGGTACAGAGTCCCAAACTATGACAACAACCGGCTACCCCACCACAGCAACCACCCAACCCACAACAATTACAGAAAAGCCTACCATCACAACAACTACACATACACCATCTATACCAACAACAATTCCAACAACAGTTACAACTGAACAGGCCCAAACCACCACAAATGCAGACCAAACATCATCAACTCCATCTGACTGTTTTGTCTGTCACTCGTCACATTGGATAAACAATCATTACCCTGATCCTACCCTCAATGGTGGAGACTATGAATCTATAGAAAACATAACGGATCCAAGTCTGAATGACTGTAAACAACAACTCGAAATAGAATGCCGAGCGAAAGCATTTCCTGATGTACCTTTGGATCAGCTAGGTCAAAAAGTAACCTGTAACCCAACAGATGGACTGATATGCCATAACAAAGAGCAAGGCATACCTCCAATTTGTTATGACTATGAGATTCGAGTCAAATGTTGCATCAACCAATGTGTTACTCCAACCGAAGCTGCAACTACAAGTGCCACAACAACAGACAAGGCCACAACTACTGTAGGCAAAACCACAGAGAAGCCAATAACTATAACCAAAACTACAACTGTACCCACAGAACAACCCACCACAATTACAGAAGAACCCACAACTATGACAACTACCACACAAAAACCATCCGTTCCAACAACTATTTCAACAAAGACAACCACATTTATTACTGAACAGGGTCAAACAACCACAACCACAGAAAAACCTACCACAGTCACAGAAATACCAACAACAACAATGGCAATTTCAGAAAATCCCATCGCCACAGTTACACAAAAGGCCAGCACTGCTATAACAACCATCAAAGCCACAGAAAAACCCACCACAGTTACAGAAAAAGCCAGCACAACTGTTGCTATAACAACAGAAAAGCCAACGACGGTAGCTGTAACAACAATCACAGCCACGGAACTCCCCTCCACAACCACAGAGAGACCAACAACTATTGCAGAATCTCCAAGCACAGCACCTGGGTTCCAAACCACAACAACCGTAATTACAGAAGAACCCAGCACAGCATCAACAGAAAAGATAAGCACAGTTGTTCCAACAAAAGTCACAACCAGCACAGAAAAACCTGCAACCACGACCAAAACCACAGAAAATGTGACCACAGAGGTTACAGAAAAGCCTACCACCATTACAACAGAAACTGTAGCCACTACAAAGCCACCAAGAACAACCACAAAAACTCCCACCACAACTGCAATCACATCAACTGGAAAACCAATTACCACAACAAAACCCAGCACTGCATCAACAGAAAAGATAAGTACAGTTGTTCCAACAACAAAAAAAGTCACAACCAGCACAGAAAACGCTGAAACCACTACTGTGGTTGTTACAACAATCAGAACCACAGAAGAACCCACCACAGTAACTGAAAGACCAACTGCTACAGAATCTGCAAGCACAGCAACAGCAACCCAAACCTCAACAATCTCAGTAACAACTAAAGGTACAACTACAAGACCAATAACTGAAAAGGCCACAACCACTGAAAGGTCAACAACTAATGTCAAAACAACTACTTCACCCATGGAAACCCCGACTACAATTACAATACAACCCACAACCATGACGACAACCACACAAAAGCCATCCATACCAACAACTACTCCAACAAAGACAACTAAATTTACTACTCAACAGACTAAAACCACCCTAGCCACAGCACAACCAACAACTGTTGCAGAATCTCCAAGCACAGCACCTGGGTTCCAAACCACAACAATCGTAGTTACAAATAAACCCAGCACAGCATCAACAGAAAAGATAAGCACAGTTGTTCCAACAACAGAAAAAGTCACAACCAAAACAGAAAACCCTGCAACCACTACCAAAACCACAGAAAATGTGACCACAGAGGTTACAGAAAAGCCTACCACCATAACAACAGAAACTGTAGCCACTACAAAGCCACCAAGAACAACCACAAAAACTCCCACCACAACTGCAGTCACATCAACTGGAAAACCAATTACCACAACAACCCCTGTAATTATCACAAATACAATGGTTCCAACTGCACTTTCAACAACTGCTTTGGTAACTGGTACAGAGTCCCAAACTATGACACCTGGAAATCCCACCACAGCAACCACCCAACCCACAACAATTACAGAAAAACCTACCACTATCACAACAACTACACATACACCATCTATACCAACAACAATTCCAACAACAGTTACAACTGAAAAGGCCCAAACCACCACAAATGCAGACCAAACATCACCAACACCATCTGACTGTTTTGTCTGTCACTCGTCACATTGGATAAACAATCATTACCCTGATCCTACCCTCAATGGTGGAGACTATGAATCTATAGAAAACATAACTGATCCAAGTCTGAATGACTGTAAACAACAACTCGAAATAGAATGTCGAGCGAAAGCATTTCCTGATGTACCTTTGGATCAGCTAGGTCAAAAAGTAACCTGCAACCCAACAGATGGACTGATCTGCCATAACAAAGAGCAAGGCATACCTCCAATTTGTTATGACTATGAGATTCGAGTCAAATGTTGCATCAATCAATGTGTTACTCCAACCAAAGCTGCAACTACAAGTGCCACAACAACAGAAAAGGCCACAACTACTGTAGGCAAAACCACAGAGAAGCCAATAACTATAACCAAAACTACAACTGTACCCACAGAACAACCCACCACAATTACAGAAGAACCCACAACTATGACAACTACCACACAAAAACCATCCGTTCCAACAACTATTTCAACAAAGGCAACCACATCTATTACTGAACAGGATCAAACAACCGCAACCACAGAAAAACCTACCACAGTCACAGAAGTACCAACAACAACAATGGCCATTACAGAAAATCCCATCGCCACAGTTACACAAAAGGCCAGCACTGCTATAACAACCATCACAGCCACAGAAAATCCCACCACGGTAACAGAAATAGCCAGCACTGCTATAACAACCATCACAGCCACAGAAAATCCCACCACAGCTACAGAAAAAGCCAGCACAATTGTTGCTATAACAACAGAAAAGCCAACAACGGTAGCTGTAACAACAATCACAGCCACGGAACTACCCTCCACAACCACAGAAAGACCAACAACTATTGCAGAATCTCCAAGCACAGCACCTGGGTTCCAAACCACAACAATCGTAGTTACAGAAAAACCAAGCACAGCATCAACAGAAAAGCTAAGCACAGTTGTTCCAACGACAGAAAAAGTCACAACCAAAACAGAAAACCCTGCAACCACTACCAAAACCACAGAAAATGTGACCACAGAGGTTACAGAAAAGCCTACCACCATAACAACAGAAACTGTAGCCACTACAAAGCCACCAAGAACAACCACAAAAACTCCCACCACAACTGCAGTCACATCGACTGGAAAACCAAAAACCACACTCCCTGAAATGGTTACAAACGCAACTGTTCCAATTGCATCCTCAACCAAACCCTTGATTACATTTAGTACAGAGACTCGAACAACGACAACAGGAAGACCCACCACAGTAACCCTCCAATCCACAACAATTACAGGAAAACCTACCACTATCACAACAACCACTAAAAACCCCACCACAGTTACACAAAAGGCCACTACTGTTATCATAGCCACTGAAAACCCTACTACTGTGTCTGTTACAACAATCAGAGCCACAGAAGAACCCACCACAGTAACAGAAAGACCAACAACTGTTACAGAATCTGCAAGCACAGCAAAAGCGACCCAAACCTCAACAATCTCAGTAACAACCAAAGCTACAACTACAAGACCAATAACTGAAAAGGCCACAACCACTGTAGCCACAACCACTGAAAGGTCAACAACTAATGTCAAAACAACTATTTCACCCATGGAAACGCCGACTACAATTACAATAGAACCCACAACCATGACAACAACCACACAAAAGCCATCCATACCAACAACTACTCCAACAAAGACAACTACATTTACTACTCAACAGACTAAAACCACCCCAGCCACAGCAAAACCAACAACTGTTGCAGAATCTCCAAGCACAGCACCTGGGTTCCAAACCACAACAATCGTAGTTACAGAAAAACCCAGCACAGCATCAACAGAAAAGATAAGCACAGTTGTTCCAACGACAGAAAAAGTCACAACCAAAACAGAAAACCCTGCAACCACTACCAAAACCACAGAAAATGTGACCACAGAGGTAACAGAAAAGCCTACCACCATAACAACAGAAACTGTAGCCACTACAAAGCCACCGAGAACAACCACAAAAACTCCCACCACAACTGCAGTCACATCGACTGGAAAACCAAAAACCACACTCCCTGAAATGGTTACAAACGCAACTGTTCCAACTGCATCCTCAACCAAACCCTTGATTACATTTAGTACAGAGAGTCGAACAACGACAACAGGAAGACCCACCACAGTAACCCTCCAATCCACAACAATTACAGAAAAACCTACCACTATCACGACAACCACTAAAAATCCCACCACAGTTACACAAAAGGCCACTACTGTTAGCATAGCTACTGAAAACCCTACTACTGTGGCTGTTACAACAATCAAAGCCACAGAAGAACCCACCACAGTAACAGAAAGACCAACAACTGTTACAGAATCTGCAAGCACAGCAAAAGCGACCCAAACCTCAACAATCTCAGTAACAACCAAAGCTACAACTACAAGACCAATAACTGAAAAGGCCACAACCACTGTAGCCACAACCACTGAAAGGTCAACAACTAATGTCAAAACAACTATTTCACCCATGGAAACGCCGACTACAATTATAATAGAACCCACAACCATGACAACAACCACACAAAAGCCATCCATACCAACAACTACTCCAACAAAGACAACTACATTTACTACTCAACAGACTAAAACCACCCCAGCCACAGCAAAACCAACAACTCTTACAGAATCTCCAAGCACAGCAACAGAGATCCAAACCACAACAGTAGTTACAGCAAAACCCAGCATGGCATCAACAGAAAAGACAAGCACAATTATTACAACAACAGAAAGACCCTCAACTACCAGTGAAAACCCCACAATAGCTACAGAGAGGCCAACTACCGCAACCACCATAGTACAAAACCCCACAACCACAGTTTCAGGAACTGCTGGTATTACCACCACTACATCGAATGTTACAGAAAAAGTGACCGGTGCAACCACACAACTACCTAGCTCCACTGCAAAATCCACAGAAAAATCAACCACAGAAGTCACAGAAAAGCCTACCACCATAACAACCGAGAAAGTACCCACAACAAAACCACCAAGAACAACACCAGAAGGTCCCACAACAACTGCAGTCATGACTGGTAAACCAGTGACCGCAACAACCCCTGAAATTGTCACAGATACAACGCCATCAACAGGACCCTTGGTTACCTTCACTCCAACCACCATCATCACAAAACCTACCACAGTGCCAACAGAAAAAACTTCAACAATTCAGACAACAGCAGGAAGAACCACTGAATGTTTCTGCAGATACCTTGATCAGATTTTTGCTCCTGGTAAATACTGTTTTTTCTTTGTTCATATATTTTAGTGATATATTGGTATTATACACCAAAGTGCCTATTTGGGGCAATCCATCACTATAAGAGCCATAACAAAACATAATAATGTCACTCTGTCCAGTTCTTCTAAGTTCTTTCTCAAACTGTGTCTTTTCATTGATTATTTTTAGGTACAACAATTTATAATAAGACAGATGGAGCAGGTTGGTGTTTCATTGCATACTGCAATAAGACTTGCAATGTTGAGAAGTTTGCAGGACCGTGTCAACCAACCACTCCACCAAGGCCTACTACCACTTTAACAACAATTGCCATAACGACAAAAGTTGTCACAACAACAGCCAGTACAACAAGTGTATCCACTGAAGCGCCCCCCAAAGATTGCGATTTTCTCATCCCTCCAAGAAAGGTACCTGACTTCAACAAACATCGGCCTTTGGAGTAACTATTGTCTATTTGCTCATGAAAGCAATGAGAATCAAGTCGTATTATTTGATCAAAAATCCTCAAACCTTATATCCCAAAAGTTAAAGTAACACTAACTAAACCTTGTGGAGTCAGAGGAGCATAACTTTTAACCTGGATTTAAAAGCTTTTACTCCGGGGACTGACTTCACTTCTTTTGGCATCTTATTCCATTTGTGTGCAGCAGAACAGCTAAATGTTGCAATACCATGTTTGCTTTGAACTCCATTAATTATCGAAAGGAAAAAAAACAAGGACTGGGTTTATATTCAATAAACTATTCAGATTTATTGACCAGTAGCGGAACCAGAAAATCTATTCTACGACTGACTGGAGTGAAGCGTTCGGCTGAATTCTGTGTTCGGTCACACTCAGTGATGAAGTGAATGGGTGTTGTTGTATCTGATACTGTATGGGATATGTGTATATATAATTGACTGGCGATTAATCTCGGGGGTGGTCTGCCTTTTGCCCTTTGGATAAAATCCAGCAATCTAGAACCCTGAAAATAAGGGATGTAGAACATGGATGAATACATAGACTCGGTGGTTCCCAATTATAAATCATGTTTAATTTTAAAGACTTGATCACGGGTGAAGAGGTTTAGAAAGTTGAAAAAGTTCTTATTGTACTATTACCATTTTAAGCACAGTGGGGAAAAAATGCTTGGCTTGCCATTATAAAAGGGCCTCATGTGTTGATGTGTAATTTGTTCTTTTAGCATGGTGAATCTTGGCTTTCCAGCAACTGTACCTTTTCAATGTGTGATGATGGAAAAGTCCTCACAGAGCATAAGCCATGTGAACCAATAATCATGCCTGTTTGTGAAAATGGGCAACCACCACGGAGGGTCTATGATGAAGACGGTTGCTGTTTCCATTACGAATGCTCATGTGAGTTCAATTGAAAGCATTTCAGGGATTCCACATGCAAAACTGATCATAAGATGCCTAATAGTCTTGTCCACATTGATTTCTATCACTCTGTAGGTATTTGCAGCGGCTGGGGAGATCCACACTATGTAACATTTGATGGTCAATACTACAGCTTTCAGAAAAACTGCACCTATGTCTTGGTTAAAGAGATTGTTCCTCGACACAATTTCACCGTCCTTATTGACAATGAAAACTGTGATGCCACCGGTGAAATAACCTGTGCTAACAGCTTGATTGTGTATTACAAGAGCTACGAAGTGATTCTCACACAGGAGAGGGGCACAACTACAGTCAATACGGTACATGTTGTCATCTTAAAGGTCAGGGGGCAAAGACTTCATGTTCAGATTCATATTTTCATTGTTGTTTTCCAATACATCCATGTCATTTGTAGGACGTTATCAACCATAGTTTGTTTAAAAAGTAGGCTTCACTTGAGCATTCCCAGTTTTTCCCTGCAATGCCTCAAGTAGTTATTTAGCCACTGCTAGGGATATCAGAATTGACATTGTAATAGCAGGAAAGCAGGCTACACTATGGAGATACTGCACAATTTCTCGTACGTTACATGGAATAATCAATGGCGAGCAACATCTTTTGATTTGTGAAGATTGTGAGATTTTGACATACAGGAGCTGACAGAAGCCTCAAACTTTCATCAACACAAGATGCTAAGACATTGTGAAAAAGCCACAAAATCCCTATTCGTATGGCTCTTTTCCCCCCTGGCCTTTATCATGTTGGATTTATATATGTTTGATTTATCATGTTCAATTTATTTGAGTTTGTTGGCACTTAACGCTTAAGTTGAAGTAAGTTGAATATGCGTGTTGAACATTACTCGAATGATGCGTACAGGTTTACGTCAACGGCAAGAAAGTAATTCCAACATACGCCAATGAGGACTTCATCATCACAAGCACTGCAATCGAGTTGCTCCTAAAAATTCCGGCAATTGAAGCTGTTGTGACGTTCAAGGGACTTTTATTCAGTGTTGATTTACCGTTTTCCCTTTTCCACAACAACACAGAGGGACAGTGTGGTGAGACAATCATATATTTGCTCTGAGAAAAACATGAAAGACTTTTTTTTTTTAATGTTACGGTCCAATTGCGAGGGTTATTATCTGTTTTCACCAGGTACATGTGACAATAATAGAAAGAATGACTGCAGATTACCCAACGGGGATATTGTCACCTCTTGCGCCGATATGGCTCATGAGTGGCATGTACCAGATAAGAACAAACCCTACTGCGAGAAGCCGCCTCTTCCACCAACACCGAATCCAACACCAACTCAACCTACTTGTAACCCTGAAATTTGTGAAATTATAATCAGCAGGTAAGTGAGCACAATACAATATCTGCCTATGAATAATTGTCTGTTTATTTATTTACATTTTGCCCTCAGTGTTTTTAAGGAGTGCCACAAACTCGTTGCACCAGAGGACTATTATGAGGCCTGTAAATTTGATGTTTGCAACATGCCAAACACCAAAGTAGGATGCTCCAGTTTGGAGGCGTACGCCATGATGTGTACGGCGGCGTCAATCTGTGTAGATTGGAGGAACGCTACACAGGGGCAGTGCGGTAAAGGCATTTGAATAACTAACTAACTCACTGTATAGATTGGGCATGGATATCCCACATTACACAGTCACAGACTTGAAACATTAGTTAAAAAATGTTTCATTTTGTCTGCAATTAATTTATTTTTCTCTTGCAGAATATAAATGTCCTGCACATAAAGTCTACAAACCATGTGGACCTATGGTGGAACCAACTTGCAATGCAAGGTAAACCCATTTGGTTTCCATGTTTATTTATGTACTTGCATGGTTGCTTGTCATTTGTTGTGATGTCCTAGTATTTTCCTAACTGCCCCTTTCATCATTGTAGATACAATATCAAGTATACACAGACATGCCAGGGAGAAAACTATTACCAGAGGTCTGACTGTAATACATTTGTGGAGGGATGTTTCTGTCCACCAGGCACAATTTTGTTCAGTTCCAGTTCCGACATCTGTGTCTTTGCCTGTAAGTCACAGACATGCAATTATCAGTTCATTGTATACGTAATTAGATTCATTTAAAGTCCTAAAGAATATTTCCTGTCAAAGGTTGCACAGGACCTGATGGCGAACCCAAAGAGGTATATGTGGCAATTAGATCATCACTTTCCTGGTTCACTTTACTTATATTGTAATGGTCATGGTTAACTATGTGTTTTGCCACCCAAAGATTGGTGACACGTGGCTGAGTGGCTGCCAGCAGTGCGTCTGTGATGCGGACACGCTCAGTGTGCGATGTGAACCTCGTGTGTGCCCCACTCAAGCACCCATAACCTGTAAGGAAGGCGAGGTGTTGATGAACCAAACAGTGGACTGCTGCCAGACCCTTACATGTGGTAAATTGAGTTTATACACAGTATATGTGGATGGATGGATGGATGGATGGATGGATGGATGGATGGATGGATGGATGGATGGATGGATGGATGGATGGATAGATAGATAGATAGATAGATAGATAGATAGATAGATAGATAGATAGATAGATAGATAGATAGATAGATAGATAGATAGATAGATAGATAGATAGATAGATAGATAGATAGATAGAAATTCATGTTAATGGCCTCATAATCAGTAATATGTTGTGGGGAATGTTCCACTAAGTATCTATGTGCAATCTGTTGTCATTCCCAGTTCCTCTTCCTTCCAAATGTAAACTAAATACGAACACCACCTACTTGCATGTAAACAACTGCAAGTCAGTTGAGCCAGTGGAAATGATGACCTGCGAAGGATCCTGTGGGGCGTCAACATCAATGTGAGATTTAACACTAAGATGAATTAGTACTTCATTGTAAGGTGTGTTTGGCAACAGAGATTATGCATGAAACTTTATTGATCTACTCAGGTACTCAGCAGAAAGCAACAGCCTGACGCACTCTTGTTCCTGTTGTCAAGAAACAGTCACCAGTAAGAAGGAAGTGGAGATGATTTGTAAGGATGGAAGCAAAAAGAAACACTCCTACGTCTCAATTGAAAAGTGTGGCTGTCAACCCACTCATTGTACACAAAATACAAACCATCAATTTGGACATTTTTAAAGGCTGTGTTATATGCAAAGAAGTCCTTTTTTGTTATCACTCTGCTAAATAACAGTTAGAGAATCAAGGTTTTACATGTATTGACCACATGTATACAATCTAAGCCGCACAGCATGCTTATTCCACTGGTTAAAAAAATGGACATGGCTCAGAAACATCCAAGCCTAAACAAATTTAAGAATTCACATCTTATTTGAGAATATTTGTACCAGTAAATAAATGGAATATGGCATCACGCAGCTGTGATTTGTACATTGCATCTGAGAAATTGTTTATCATACAGTACATGCTGGTTAGTTCCAAAACACTGATTTTCCTCTTGGCATTCTTAAAAACTCTTCTTTCTAATAAACATTTCCATATTGCAACAATTCATGTGTTATTTATTTTGTGCAATGTCATATACATCAATTATTATTTTTATGTGGCACATTAACATTTAAAATCAATTCAGGTAAATGTCAGATTGAATTATGTTCTCGTTACCTGACCTCCCTCAACATATTTACCCGTACTCAAAAAATATTAAAATATAACTCTATTATAACGTCACTATGCAAAATGCATTAATCATTTTTGACTGTAATCAAATTCCGACAGTGAAATTATGAAAGTTAACATGTGAAAAGGTGCAATAAATTAATCATCATCGTCATCATGGTCAGAAAGGAAACTCAATATCTTCAACCTTCTTTCACAGTGAATTAAATACACGTACACACGGACACAAGCACGCGCGCACACACGCAAACACACACACACAGCACTTTTAAAAAGTCCTTACTTCAGAAATATGAAAGGAACTAAGAAAACATTTTGCTTCTTGACTATTTTTGAGGAGCCCTTGAGCGAGGCACCATCCTGACAGGTGCAAAATGTGAAGGGAAATTCCCCTTCAGGCGTTATAACTGAACGTAAGTAATTTAATTTCTGTCACGTAAATTTAAATAAATTTCATACACTGCGCTCCCATCATCAGTGGTCATAGTAGTCGACCAAACCTCTTCAAAGTATAGCTACAAAACTAAGTATTATTTTATGTCGGTATTTATTTATATTTATGACAAATATGTAAATTAAATTTAACTACAATTTAAATAAAAAAAAAAAGTATGCTTGCATTAGGATCGTGTTCGTGTCGGAACTAATGTCGCGCTTTCTTTTATACTCGGACATTTTGATTGCAACTCAGTGTCAGCCAGCTATGTCTGCGCTCAAGTATGTCTTCATTATCAGAGTAGTCTACATTTTTTTGCCAGATGGCTCATTTATTTAGAATCGGGGCCTACAAGGTATTCATTTTGCGATAATGTGTTAAATAACGGTGAAGTATCCGCAGCAGGGTCCACCAGTTTTAAGGTAAAGTAAGTTTTTCTGCCGACTTTTGCTCACACGCTTGTTCTCTTCACTCTTAGGGCTAGCTAACGTAATGTAATGCTGGATAGATGAGTTGGTATAATTCATTTTACATACTTCTAGATAGTAAAGTGACTATGTTGTTCGTAGTCGGAGTAGCAGAGGTATTAGTTTGAGAGAAGGTATGATTATGCATTAAAAAATGATCTGTCGGCAGTTACAGCATTAATCATCTTGCATAGATGACAAGCGTTGAGTCGGTGTGCAGATACACGATTAATAACGATTTAAACAAAGACACAACCCGCTCCTCTTTTTCAGTTTACACGTCCGAGCCATGGCCTCACTGTCAGAAGAGGTGCTTCTGGTGGTGAAAAAGGTTCGCCAGAAGAAACAGGATGGCACCCTTTATTTGATGGCTGAACGCATAGCGTGGAGTCCAGAGGGCAAGGACCGCTTTACTGTCAGCCACCTTTATGCGGATATACGCTGTGAGTGCTTTTTTACATCAACGTTGCAATGCAAGGACAATGTGTGATGTTATTTCTGGTCTGCACAGGTCAGAAAATCAGCCCCGACGGCAAAGCAAAAGTTCAGCTCCAACTGGTCCTGCACTCCGGCGAGAGTACCACATTCCACTTTTCTAATGAGAGCACTGCACTTAAAGAACGGGAGGCTGCAAAAGAACTGCTGCAAACGCTCCTGCCCAAATTCAAGAAGAAGGCTAACAAGGAGCTGGAGGAGAAAAACAGGTGAGCTTCTCGGTTGCAACACAACAGGAATTTTCTCCAACCCAAAAATTGAGCGAGCATGTCAAACGCGTCTAAAATCATCCATAACAATTGGTATTGCATATCTCCACAATAGAGTCTGAACTATATGTATTTTTTTAGCATGATAATGATTTTGGCAGAAAAAGTAAACATTATGAATAATCGGCTGATTAACCTTGAAAATTCTGATGAATAAAATTGCATTTGTTCCCTCCCAAATTCCCAATTTTAATAGGTGTCAATTATTATTCTTATATTTAAGGCTACAATGTTATGATATGTTATATGTGTAATAAATAACCACACCGGGTTACTTATGTGGAACTGCTGTAAATGTTAGAGTGCATAAAGATAAAAATGTTAAAATAATCTACAAATATCAGTCATTTATCTGATTATATTTTGCTGATGTTTGAAGGGCCATAATTGGCCGATTTAATCAGCTGATCGATCAATCGGTAGGGCCTACTCCTTTAAAAAAAAAAAAAAAACGTTCTTTTTCATTTGTAGGATGCTTCAAGAAGATCCAATGCTTTTTCAACTGTATAAAGATTTAGTTGTCAGCCAAGTGATCAGTGCCGAGGAATTTTGGACTAACCGATTAGGGGGCCTAAATCACGCAGTTGCTACAATTTGCAACAATAAGCAGGAAGTTGGTATATCTGGAGCGTTTTTGGTAAGTGACCCAATAAACCCTTATGTACAATTTAATCCCGAATTTCAACTCCTTTTTAAATCTGTGTTTTTTTGTTTTGTTTTTTAATGTTTATAGGCAGACATACGGCCTCAAACAGACGGCTGCAACGGCTTGAGATATAATTTGACAGCTGATATCATTGAATCGATCTTCAGAACCTATCCTGCAGGTAAATGTGGATTACTAGGTGTCTCTATATACTCTATGTGTGCACACAACCTATGTCAACTTTACACTGGCCTTTGCAGTAAAACAAAAGTATTGTGAGAGTGTGCCTCATGAACTGACCGAGAAGGAGTTTTGGACACGCTTCTTCCAGTCCCAGTATTTTCACCGAGATCGCATCAGCACTGGTACACAGGACATCTTCACAGAGTGTGCAAAGCTGGATGAAAAAGGTAAAAGTGTTAAGTGTTGCACATAGAAATACATGTGTCATTAAGTGATATTACATAAGAAACTGTTTGTTTGAAAAGGTTTAAAATCAATGGTGGTGCAAGGAGTTAAGAATCCCCTGGTTGATCTGCAATCTTTAGAAGATAAATCCTTGGATGAGGTAAATTACTGAGATGAATGATGATGTATTACTTTCATTAATTTCATACAAGCAGTGTTTCACCTTTTGCATACTTGGTGTTTCACATATTTTGAGCGTTTAAGCTCAGAGAAACTGAACAAAATGTTAATGCCTACCCGAAAAAAGCATTACATATTATGTGTGTGGTGGAAGGATTTACAGCCTTAAAACACGTAGTGTATACTAGATGATGATTAAATGAGAAAAAAAACATAAGACATACAATACAACAACAACTAATGAAAGACTTATAATAAACAAAAACAGGGAAACATGAAAAAACTGATAAATGATGCAGTACATTAAACATAGATGTAAAAAGAAAATGAAAACAAGGAAAACCGTGAACTAACAATGTAAACAGACATTTTGATGCAATATAAAAGATGAAAAAAAAACATAAAAATGTTTAATGAACAAAATAAACTAATGAAGCAAATGAAAATAATAAATTAAAAGACACTGTATGATAAGAAAAAAACTAAAATGTGATGACCAAAACCAGGCTTTTGTCAGCAAAAATGAAAATCATCTTGAGGTTTCATCTTCTCATACCTTAGATGTGATTTACATTTCAGCCCAAATATACGAGCAGCAAAGTGTAAATTTGTGGCTACTGTGTCTCAGACTGATTTGTCACATTTAGTGACGCGTGTCAATTTACGTAACTCGTTCGTAAAATGATGTGCGAGACGTGGGAATGTCCTTGTTAGAAAAACAAAACAAAATACTTTGTTCTGTCACGTGTTTGTTATAGGGTTACGGTGTCAGCACACCACTGCCCTCCACTTCAAATTCAAACAGAACAGTGAAGGAGAGCAGCAACTCTGCCATTATAAAGCGCTTCAACCATCACAGTGCCATGGTGCTGGCAGCAGGCTCGCGCAAAGGGTAAAAATATAAATATTACAGATTGCCGCTTTACAAAGAACGACATCACCTTAAATCTTCACCACCATTGTTTTAAAGGGACAATGACCAAGGTAGCGAGACGAGCAGCACTGATGGAAACTCGCGGGATTCCGACCTCTTCCAGCCTCCCATCAAGAAGGTAAAATGGTTTGTTTTTTTGTCCGGTATTCACACATTAACCATTCACATTGCTTGTTGTAGGTGAAATTACAAGAAGCCATAGAGTATGAGGACTTGCAAAGGGAAAACGGACCAAAAGTGGTTGCATTAAACCTCAAAAAGTCAGACAGGTTAGTAGTATTCACAGTATTCACCTGGTATTGTCCCCAAATTGCCACCATTATGCAAAATCTGACCGCTAACCATACTGAAATCAGACAATTATTTTTCTTATAAAGGTATGCTCATGGTCCCGTACCTCTTCAGTCGCTTAAGTACACAACAAGCCAAGAAATCATCAACTCCATCAACCACGTCCGGCACGAGATGGCCAATTACAAACCCAACCTAACTCAGGTTTGAGCCACCACTTTACACTCCCATTATGTGGCCTCGCTTTAATTGTGCTCGTTTGTGTTGTTTAGAGAGCAAAACTGCAGTCTAAGTACCCTCACATTTGTGATATGGAATTTCACAATTATAATACAAGTATCTCTCTCTGCAGGTTTTGACCAGCGCAGAGGCAACCTCCGCCATTGCGACGCTTTCTCCCGGCGGCATCCTCATGCAGACGGGATCGCAGCAAGCCATAAATCGTACGTCATGCAGCACGTAGCCAAATCTCATTGGAAAAACATCCCAGTTTTGCCGATAGAACAATGCAGTTTTCCCACCGCAAACGGATTTCATTTCTTTGCCCTTTCTCATTTGTGATACTTGCAGAGATGGTACCATCTGACATTCAAGGGGAACTGAAACATCTTTATACAGCTGCTGGAGAGTTGTTAAGACATTTCTGGTCTTGTTTTCCCGTCAACACACCATTCATGGAAGAGAAGGTGATTAATTGTTGAGTCACAATAATTACTAGCCACCCTTTTTCAATTTAGCTGAGTTTACACAGTACATGATTGCTACCATTCCATACTTTCAACCTCATCTGTTCTATCTTTTTCCAGTTGATTAAAATGAAATCCAACCTTGAGAGATTTCAGACAACCAAGCTTTGTCCTTTTCAAGAGAAGATTCAACGACAATACTTAAATAAAAATGTAAGTACACGATTATGTAAACTGACTCAGGTAAATGCTTTTCAATGTTTCTCCACATTGATCAACCAAAACTTTAACTTTTAGCAGTGCTTCTCAACTATATTTTGCAAAGCCCCCCCCCCAAGGAAAGCGAAAACATTTCCCCTGCCTCAGTGACTATTTTGCCAACCTAACTTGACTTTTTACAGGGTTTCTACAGGTTACAAGTTAGTCTCTCACAGAAATAAAAGAACCACAGTGCCTGAATAAAAAAAAAGTCAATAACTTAAACTAGAAACATCTCTTTTATGCTGAAATAAATATTGAATTAAATAATTATTAATGTAAATTGATTTGGAACATTCACACAGGTGCACCAATAAATTAAACGTTTTAACCTGAAGAAAAAGTTATAAAACATTGTGCTATTCTTTTTTATCTGAATATCACAAATGAAATAATCATTAATGGGCACAATGAGCATGTTGATAGTGAGATGTCTATCTTTCTTTTCGTTACTGTTAAATATATCTTCATGGTGTCTCTTGAGGTGCCTGTTGACAACACTTATAAAGGACCCCTACTTTAACAATGAAAGTGCCACAGCACCACCTTGTGTCGTGGATGTGCAATTACACTTCCCACAGGAAAACTGAAGCCTGCTCCCCAGGGTCATACGTGCCCTCCCACCCAGTTAACCAGTAATGCAGCACTACTCCAACACTAAGAAAAAATTAAAACTCTATACTCAATTAATACTCAAGTGCAATATTTCCTATCACAGATTGTCACTTTCCTTCACAACCAAAAATGTGGCATGTTTGAGGCCAATATTTAATTTGAGTAGTTTCAAGTTGCACTGAGAGTTTACATTCTTCCTTTACTCATTTATTTCTGATTAATGTTAACGTAAAGTACTGTAGTTACCCAGAGCTTCTTGTTTAATTATTGAATCCCCTGCAGCTCACAGCACACTTAGAGCAGATGCTGCAGGCGGCATACAGCAAGTTTCACGTCTGGCAATCGCGTCGCATGATGAGGAAAACCTGAGGCCAGACGCTTTGTCGGCGAAGGACAATGAAGACAAAGTGGACAAGGATGTCCCGTGGAGGCCTTCGG
Organism: Hippichthys cyanospilos; assembly: GCF_059441005.1. Classification (NCBI taxonomy): domain Eukaryota; kingdom Metazoa; phylum Chordata; class Actinopteri; order Syngnathiformes; family Syngnathidae; genus Hippichthys; species Hippichthys cyanospilos. Next base: position 15,973,215 of record NC_142374.1, read on the forward strand.
CGCCTGCTGAGATGACAGATAGCAGCCAGGTGGCTTCACGGGAGGCTTGTGACGAAGACATCGATGGATGCTGCCGCCATCGCCGCATTAAGTTAACGTTTGCGGGAGGCATATGGCATTTCAGTCACAAAAACTTGTTTCCTAATCTTTGTGTTCTTTCTACAAATGAGAGATTGAGTTCGGTCATGGGACTTTTATAATGGTACAATACTGTTTGACCATGTTTCTCATGGAGATCATGTAGGTTCTCAGGATGACAAGCAGAGGACTGCCGGACTTTTAGTCAGTGCAGAGTGCCCCTGGGAACAGGATAAAGTATGGAAAAAGTGTTCCAGATTTAGTGAATTTAGCAATATTCTAATGACACCTGATGATGGAGAGTGTTTTTTGTGAGATGCATTTCACATTGTCAGGTTCTGTCTGCACTGTACTGTATATACAAAAAAAAAATGTTTCTCTGGATTAAACAAGTAAAGTTGTTGTTAGCTGCAGTCTGGTGACGGAAATCTTGATTCATGGGTTCATTTCAGGTAGAGATCATTTTTTGAGGTTGTTTTTTTTTCTGATTTCTGATTCATCATGAGGCGTGTCATCCATCCACTTAAAATTCAAAACATGCTCAGTAGTCAGCACGCTTTCAGGAAGTCAGTCGACTCTTCGCTATCCGAGGGAGGCTGACCACTCCGCTGCAGCTCCCACGGTAACGTGTATTTCTCGGAAAAAAAAATATGAGATGAAGATGCGAGGCAAGAAAAAAAACGTGCTAAATGTATGGTTATGCTCGCATTTCATCATTTAAAACTGGACGACCAAACGATAACAGCTAGCTTGCTTGCTATCGTCTTCATACAAGAATTCAACGAGGAAATGTACAACTTTTCAGCTCTACTTACTGTAGTTTATTGGTAGGTTAAATTTGTTGCGTTGTTTAGTTCGAACACAAGTGTTTATTTCCAGTGTCAGCAGGCAAGGGTGTGTGGTCTCGTGACCGACTCGCCCCTCTAGGTTATTTGCGAGAGCGCCACTAATCGACCGAAGCGAGCAAAACTGCTTTCAGATAAATGTAATCACAAATGTGTTTGTCAACTGTTTATCGGCGTAACTGTACGGTTCGGTGGTGTGACGTCACTTTCGGCGATTTTACAACAAGCTAGAATGTACACTACTTCCTGATATGGTCACGTGGTGCGCATTTGCACTGGTTCTACCTAGACCAGTGGTGTCCAAAGTCGGCCCTCGAGGGCTGCTGTCCTACATGTTTTCCAGGTTTTTTTTTCCTGTTGCACCTTTCCGTTCATTTTAGCTGAAACTCTTCTGTCATACATCACACCTGACAGGTTTCTCCACCCGTTCTAGCCTGCCTGCACACCTTCTTCAACTCTAAACCTTGTCTATCAGTCTGTCCATCACCATAGCAAACAAGAGGGGGCTCAGAGCTGATCCCTGATGTAGTCCCACCTCTACCTTGAACTCTTCTATCATACCTACAGCACGTCTCACCACTGCCTTTGTGCATGTCCTGCACTGTTTTGACATACTTCTCTGCCACCCCAGACCTCTTCGTACAATACCATAGTTCACCCCTGGGCACCCTGTCAGAGGCTTTAAGACGCACTTTAGCTCTCACTGACCTTCTCTGTACTTTTCTATCAAAATAAATACTGCATCTGTAGTACTTTTTTTTTTTTTTGCATGAAACCATACTGCTGCTCACAGATGCTTACTTATGCCCTTAGTGTAGATTGAACTTCTCTTTCCCGTAACTTCATTGTATGGTTCATCAACCTTTTTCTTCTGTAGTTACCTCAACTCTACACATCTCCCTTTGTTCTTAAAAAAAATTCCACCAGCACACTTCTCCTCCATTCCTTAAGCACAGGGCCAAGTGCCTTGTCACTCTTCATCCTCTTCAATGCCCTTCTTACTTCATCCTTACTAATCTTAGCTCTTTCATGTTCCACCACAGTCACCTTTTTCTGTTCCTAGTTCTCTCTCATTTTCCTCATTTATCAACTCTTCAAATTACTCGTTCATTCTTCAAAATCACGCTGCTGGCATCAGTCAGGACGTTTCCATCTCTATCCTTGATCACCCTGACCGCCTGCATGTCTTTCCCATCTCTGTCTGTCCCATCCATGTACTTCTGTCTTCGCTCTGTGGTCCTTTCAGTGTCCCACTTCTTTTTAGATAACCTTTTTCTCTGTATACACTCCTGCACCTCCTCATTCCACCATCATGTCTCCTTATCTACTTTCTTACCTGTCTCTGATCACTTTAGCTGGAGTTGTCCAGTTGAGTGGAAACACCTCAAGTTTTCTTCCTGTTTTGACTGTAGTCATCCTCAATTAAGATGCCTGAGACTAATCCTGTTTATACTGTTTTACTCTACCCATATGCAAAAGAGGATACTGATTGCTATTTTCTACTCATTAAGGCCTTAGTGTTTTCCCCACCAGTGTGTGTAAGGCACAAGTTGAACACGGATAATCAGTTTGGCAAATCATTTCCGCTCTCTCTTTTATTTCACGAAACAATGGTTCTTGTTTCAAAACCCAGGTTAAATAAGCAGGTTTGACGGATCACTTAGTCATTTGTTCCAGCACAAAGTTAGGTTTTGGATTATACTTGTTCATGATCAGCCTGTAGTTTTTAGGTCACAAATAATCCCATGATGCAAGATATTCACCCACTTAGATTACAGTGCTTGAAAATAAAGGAAAACGTCAGAGATGGCTGCTGTTTCTCACAAACTGTGAGTGATATTTTAGCACTTTGCGACCTCCTTATATCTTTACAAAACCACCACACGGAAATCAAACACAAATCACAATATGCTGTCAAATTGAAAGAAAACATTAGTGCAAAATGGTAATTTCACTTTTAGATAGAGGATGCGATTGTTTCTCTTTTTTTTCCTATTCAGCTCTTTCACACCGACTGTGTAGGCTTGTATAACCATAGTCATGGCTAGCCAATTTGAGAGACTTAAGAACCCTGCTGAGAGTCATATGATGCCACAATATACGTGACCAAGCATAAACGCGACTACCAAAGACCGTCTGTCTCGTTCTTTTCCAGCTGTGGACGACCGTGAGCGAAGATGCCTCGGATAGCGGTCTTACCAGATGTCCACAGTCACGTCTTGGCAGAATTTGACTGCCTCGACCCTCTTCTCTCCACTCTGCGCTTAGACTCTGGCAGGCTCAAGGTAGATGGAATCATGTGTATCATAACATCCATTACAAGTTATGACAATAAATCGTGACTTACCTTTTTTTGATAGCTGAAACATACTGTACATAAATAAGATGAGTATTTCATCTTATTTATGTACAGTATGTCCTTGGTTTTAGAAGCATCACATTCTTGTCTGGTTTTCGCAACAGTTGAAATCATCGAAATTATATTTACTCCTGACCAATTTTTGGCAAGCTCCATGTAAAAATAATAACTGTTCATGTTTAAAAAAATGTGGGGGTTTTTTGTATTTTTTTTATTATTATTTCGCCTGAAATTGGGTGAGAAGCACTTTACATCATTGTTACATCATTGTTTTTTGATATTTCAAAGTATATTTATTCATAACTCAGCTTAATTGAAAGATGAAGTGATCAGACTTCCCATTTTGACAAGGACAGTTCAGATTTTGAGCCCTGTGTCCCAAGTCCTAGCAGATTTTACATCATAGCAGAACTGAAATTACTTCCTGCTTCAATTTTGATGAATCATGAGAAATTAAATGAAACCATAGCAAGTTGTGCTTTCTGGCGCCGTGTTTCCAATGTGGCACAAGAATGTTCCAAAACATTGCCAAGTTAATGAACTAGAGTTTGAAAAAAAAGATAACAGCTGCATCTCAACTATACTGATACAACACCCAAGTAAAAAGGTTTCTATCTTGGTAAGTGCGTTGACCAGGTTAGCACCGAGGAACTGTCATCCAAGATAACATTTAGCATTAAGAAAATACCGTGCTTTGACAGCCAATACAATACAACGAAAACAGCAGGGGGCCCAAAATTGAACCCTGTGGAACACCAAGTTACAGTGTGTCAGAACGGAAATCAGAACTATCCAATTTATTTAACTCTGCATTTCTTTTGCATTTTAGTGCACATGTTTGGCTGTGTCAAGGAAGTGGCTAGCGTTAGGAACATCGGCTGGGGGGTTGCACCTGATTCAGAGAGAAGGCTGGAAACAAAGGCTTATACTTACTCATAAGGTAACATGTAACTTAATGTTGAGAGAATGCTTCTTGGAACACTGCTACACATAAATGAATTCATGAAATTAATTCCTGATTAATTGATTTGACCTACATTTCAGGAAGGATTAATTACGCAGGTGGCATGTTGTCCTCATGATGAAGATTTTATTGCTGTTGCCACAAGGTAGTAGTTGAACATCAAAGTGTGTTTTAGCCTTCATCATCTATTTATGATTGACAATGTGTGGTTTTAGTCAGGGTCTGGTGGTGGTGTGGGAGCTGCAGCTGGAGCGGCGTGGGCGTCCAGAGAGAGTGAGCGTGTCCTGGGAGCACAGAGGCCAAGACATCACTGCGCTCTGTTGGGACACCAACGTGCTTAAGTTGTTTGTTGGAGATTCGGCCGGAAAAGTGTCTTTTCTCCGGGCAGGATCCTCAAAGTTAGGAAAGGTAATTCCAGCAAACTAATGTGCCTTAATTAAGTGTTGATCCATTCGGTGTTGTTTAAACTGGCAAAGGTTTTTATTCAAGAATTCAATAATTACATAATCAGTCTTCAAGGTTTTTGTTGTTTTGGGAGGTTATGGGTTTGTCCTCTTTTTCTTTTTCAGCATTTGGCCTTTTCCCCTTTCCAAAGGCATTCCAGAGGCAACTAAAAATAGTTGGTTAAAAAATAACCCAAATTGGGTCAAAAAGGGAGCAACTTGACATTTTAGGTTATATATTGAAGCATTGGGTCATATGAATAAAACATACTGAGTTTTGGGGTTGTTCTGTAATCCAATTTTGGGTGTCGCCAAATTCCTTATTTTATCCCAAAAGTTTGGTTAAAATGAATAACCTATGAAACAACTGAAAATGTGGTTCTTCTTTGGGTAAATAAATATCCCAGGAAGTTGGATCAGTCCCCTTTTGACTTAATTTGGGTGGTTTTTGACCAAAAACAAATCCAAAATTGTGTTGGTTATTTCCTTTGACTCAATCATGACCCAGTATTTTTGGTTAAATCCCCAAACTATGTTTGTTTGTTGGTTTGTTGCTTTTCACTCAACAGCAATTAGGAATGACCAACTTTAGGGGTTAAATGAAATACCCATAAAGTTGTCAGTCTGTTTGTTTAAATTTGGGTAATTTTTGACCAAATAGTTTAGGAATGTAGGTTAATAAATATATGAACTAATCCAAAGGCAAACTCCAAAATTGATTGTTGATTGTTTGGGGAGATAATAATCCAAAAAAGTTGGGTCAGTCAAAAAACAACCCAAAATTGAATTAATTTGTGGGTTATTTCTTTTGACTCAACATGAATTAATAATAACAACCCAACTTGATTGGGGTAAATCGATAAGACAAAATGTTCTCTCTTTTTTTGACCCAAATGTAGGTAATTGTCTTACTTGGTAGGTAATTGTCTCAATTGTCTCCAAATGTACCACATTGGTTTGTTTGACATGTCCGGGGAGACAGGCGTGATTGACTTCCAATTTAAAGTATTTTTGTCCAGTTTTACTGTGTGGACTGACACCAAATTGCATTGTGATTTTACATTGTGGCAAATGAATTCCATTCTTGCAGAATGTGTAATGATTATTTAAGCATTAATAAATGTTTTGTTTTTTGGACAGGGATCAGGATTCGTTATGTTTCCTGTTCAGACTGTCACCACCGTTGACTCTAAAGTGGTTCAGCTTGGATACCAGGAGGGTCGGCTGCTGGTGTCTTCTCTCAACCGTTGTTACCTCTGTGATACAGAGAGGTGAGTCCTTTTTTTTTTTTTTTTTCAAAAGGAGTTAGAACCAATATACTTTTATTGAAAAAGAATCCATTCAATCCCATTGTTTATGAAAGTTACATTTACAAGATTTCATGCTTTCATATCTTGTCGTCAGGGAGAAGTTTTGGCGTGTGGGGAACAAGGAGCGTGACGGGGAGTATGGAGCTTGTTTTTTCCCTCAGAACAAGGGATTGCTAGCAGGCCAGCCCCCGCTGCTCTACTGCGCCCGGCCGGGATCTCGGATTTGGGAAGCCAGTTTTAATGGGGAGGTTTTAAGCACGCAACAGTTCAAACAGGCGCTCAACTGCCCTCCTTTACCTCTCATCACATACAGGTAATAAACTACAGGCCTTAGAGGTAACGTTACCGATAACTTAAAGCAACTGTTCTCTTCTCTAAGTGAAATAACACTGAAGGCCTTTAAACCTCTATCTGCAGAAGTGAGCCACAATACAATCCAGGCCAGAAGAGCCCCCAATCAATTGCCTTCCCAAAACTACTGTATTTTGGGTAATGAGTCGCATTTCAAATATGTTTGTTTCTGTTTATTTATACTGGCAGCTATGATTAATGGAACCTCATTTAATTCATATGGATTCACAGCATATATTTTTGAATAATGACATCAAATAATGACATTCAGCTGACCAATTGTATCTTGTTTCAACAGAGACCAAAATTTGCTTACCTGGACTGATTCAGCCATTTATATCTTTACGCCTCACAACGGCCAAGTTCTCCTGTGGACAGAACTCAAAAGTAATTGTAATTGATGTGCACTCAGGTGAATATTTGCAATCAATCAGACAATCATCTTTCTTTGTTGGTGTTGCAGACGTGCTAGACATCGCAGTGTACCGCAACGAGCTCTTCTGCCTCCATGGCGGCGGCCGTTTGTCCCACCTCTCCCTGTTGTCCGCGGAACGCTGCGTTGAACGCCTTCTGCGACGGGAGTCCTGGCCTCTGGCGGCTTCTGTCTGCTGTATGTTCCAGCACACCATCTGCATCAGTCGGGTAGGTTGGCTTGTGCTTTGCACTTGGTTTTTAAGAGTTACAGGACAGTTGAATATCTGACGAAATACATGTCCTTGATGAATGAAATTGTGTCAGTGTTGACCGAAACAATGGGATCCCGGATACAAGCGGCCGAAATGGGTTTAAGGTTTCTCCCTTTGAGATTGGGTGAGAAGCTCGGCCATCCCGGAGGGACTTGGTGTCGAGCCGCTGCTCCTTTGTGTTGAGGAGCCAGTCTGCACACACTGCCACATTGTCAATCTACACATGGAAAAAAATTAATAAGTAAAGGTAGAACTCAACTTTGTTGTCTACTCCAGGCAAGAAAATCAATTCCTATTGATCGCCTGGAGCACCTTCGGACCCAGCTCAGTTCCAGCACTCACCCCGAGTTGATCGTTCAATTGGATGAGGTGATTGCCAAGCTTGAACCCCTGGACTCGGCCTGCAGCAGCCGCAGAAGCAGCATTTCATCACACGTATGTGAAAATCATGTGTTCACCAGTTGTGTGTTATAACGATGATGTATTCCTGGAGTGGGCAAAATGTTGCACTTGGACTTTGAAAAATGAGCCTAGGGCCAGGGTATTCATAAATGAGGTTTAAAACACGCACACTCTCACACACACACAATAAAAAGCCTTTTTTTAATTAATTATACACTTTAAAACCAATTCATAATAAGTTAACAATTTTTAAAATGTATTTAAAGGCGGCTCTGCTAACCGCAAGTGCACCATGCTGACAAAATTCAAACCTTTTCCAAATAATTTTGTAAAAAGTGTTCCGCATGCTTAATCACATCCCAAATATGTGTGATATGACCTTACTCTTGTTGGACTCTTGATATCTGTCGCCTTGTCTTAAAATCCAGGAAAGCTTCAATGTCCTGGACTGTGGGATCTACCGAGTGATCAGTCGCCGAGGGAGCCAGTCCGACGAAGAGACGATCTCCCTCGTTAATCAGTCCGCATCGGAGGAGGAGCGGCTCAAAGAGTTTTGCTTTGCGCAGGAAGATGATCAAGTGGACCATGGTAGGGCCATATACCCATATTCGTAAATATTCGCTAGCCAAAAACTAGGAAAAAAATTTATTCCTCACATGCAAAAAAGAAATGTGATCGGTAGAGTTAAATTGTGAACACAATATTTGAGCTTTTTCCTGCTATATTTCTAATAATGTTCTCCTATTCTTTGTGTCATTGTATCCTACACACGCATCACCACCTGTGTTCAGTTTTATTTGCATTACACAGCATTTACCCTGTCCTCCAGCTAGATGCATGTGGTCTTCACCCTCTCATCGTACTCCACCAGGGTTCCATCCATCTTTGTGTTTTTTCTCCGGCTCTCGCCCCATCTCCATTCAGATCCACAGAGTGGCGAGCGTGCAGAAGGCGAGCGATCCGAGCAAGGCCTGCAGTTCCACCTGCCCCTCTCCTTCCGCACCAAACCCCCCCGCATTGCATTGCAGGCCGTCAAAGACAGGTGCACAAAATGTCACAGCAATTATATTTATTATTATTATTGAATGTAGCAAATATTGCTTGTAAATCTGCATGGTATCTCCAGTTGTACCTTTTTCCCATTTTCGTTAACTATAAAAACCTTTGTGATGCAAATGAGGTCATTTTTGTCTTTTATTCGAAAAATGAACTGAAACTTAAAAGAACGGACTGAGGTGTAGCAGTGGCTTTCAACTTCCCCTTTCCAGTACAGATTTCAACCCACATTAGTTTTATTTTCGTTCATCTGTCGGTAAAAGGAGAGCGTGTTTCATTTTTGAGCATCACATTAATTTGTCAACCAGACCCTACATGTTAGCTGTTCGATATTAATTGAAGCTCATCCTTTTTTTTTTTAAATCCAATTTTCAGCGTTTCTAGTTTTGTCAAGAAGACAACCGAGAAGATCAATACGCTCCAGATGAACTCGGAACTGTGGCAGAGACCTGATTTCAGAGAGAGTGCTCACGCTGAGGCGTCTGTCACCTCTGCTCCATTCACGGAAGAAGCGGATATTGAGTGAGTATGCAAAGATTCCGTTCTAACTTAAATTTTGTGGATATGATTAAATCGATGACCGTAAAGTTGTTGTCACAGGGTTTATACAGACATGCCCAACACGGAGTCTGAATTGCTCGACCTTCAGTCTGCAACTAAGCAGGCCATGTAAGTACAGGGATTTGTGCTGATCATGAGGTAAAAAGAATTATTTAAGTTAAACGGGTTTTTTGTTGTTGTTTTTTTTTTTTAATGCCAGAAAAATATTACAAGCTCAAACACAATCGCATTTCGAGCTCAATGGGAGTATGGCAGATTTCAGTCAACAGCAGAGGGCGCTGTTGTGCCAAAATTTGCTTGAGTTGTTTGAAAACAGTAATGCAATTTGATTCTTACCTACACCGAACCAGGGCTATTTTAACCTGCATCCTCCAGCTACCGTAAAAAAAAAGAAAAAGAAAATCCACCCAATACCTTTGTTAACTGAAATTGCTGCTACACAAATCTGCATAGTGCGGTTTTATTCCTTTACAAGCATGCCAAGCCGCTAGGCACCAGTCATTTGCGACTTCTGAGAATTTGGCAAAGCTCCTCTTTGGTTGAAGATGTAAACTTCAGTTTCAATGGGAAAAAAAACCCGGCCACATATAGCAGATAGGGCAAACCGGAGACATTTCCCCCGTTCAAAAAAACCCCAGCTATGTGTAGACATTGCTTTTTTCCACAAACGCAATCTTAACTCATTCACTGCCAGTCAAAAAAAATGTGCCTTTGACGTTAATGGTTGTGAAAGAGGTGAACATTCTTCCACAAAATGTCGGATTAACGTAGTTATTTACCGCAAGCAATGCATTTTTATTATTTGACTTATGCCAGCCCAGTAAAAATGGATCTTCTGCCAATGGTAGTGAATGAGGTCATGAACATTCCATGTTTAGACTAGTGAGGACCCATAGAACAAATTATTGCAAATATTTTATTTTTTGCCTTGAATTAGCCTCAATAATCACAACTTGTACTTTTTAAAATGCACACCCTTACCTTATTTTGGGATGCAAAATCTGTGAAACATTGTTCTGACATCAGTTACCAGATCCAAGATCCCTTGATTCTGATGGATCCTGTCTTCCTGGAGGACACCTTACAAGAATGGTTGAAGGTGTTGGTGCGAGTCCTCAGGCCGGCTCAGCCTGAGTCCAATGCAGGACTTCCTTCAGACACTTCTGAAGCCGGCCAAGTGTCACAGAAACCAGAAGAGTCAACAGAAGAACTTACAGAGAGCTCCCCACAGGAGAACAGCATGATACCTCTAGAGGTGGACCATGACTGTCAGCCGGCCTCAGAAAACGAGACGTTGGCGCCCGAAGAACCCGTGCGATTGGTGTCTCCCAAAGCGCTGCCCTCCGATCTTCTGACGAATCTCACCCAGTTGGCTACGCTTTATACAGAGATGAGCTGCTTCAGTAAGAAGGCAGAAAGCCAGGAGTTGAGCTGCACGACGTTCCTGCGCCGCTACTTCTTCTTGCTGGACCAAGAGCGCATTAGACGCATGTGTCTGCTCTGCCCCCAGGAGCAGCAGGGCGTGCTGAGCTCCTTCATCGAGGCCATGCTAGGTCTGACATCCCTCTTTTCACATTATTATCTGTCTCTATGGCGAGAATGTTACTGTGTATGGCTTATGATTGTACTAATAATTCTGGCTCTACATGCATTTTCATGGGTAATATTTGATATAAATGTTTCTCTTATATGGTGAATTTGAGTGCTACTTAAAGATTCATCTGCAACATGTCAAAACCAACAACATTGAAATGAAAGCAAGCTGCAAAATGTCAACCAAACAGCTGTCAGTCTCAATTCATAATACCAGGGTGATATAAACTGAATCGGGGGTGTGTAAACTTTTTACTTTGAGGGTCGCTTATAGAAAAATTGAAAGACGTAAGGGTAACATTTTTGTTTTTGTTCATTAAACATGGTAAAAATCAATAAAGCAACCAATCAAACGTTGTCTATATTCATGCAGTCATTTAACAATAACTGCTACATCAAGACTTTCTGTTAAAATTGATTAGGTAAAATGAGGATATTTTTTTCACACCTGTAATGGTTTCTTCCAATCCCGTCAATTATTTGTGTTACCTTTTTTAAATTTGCATTGCGGTCCATGTCAAAACCTATTCTTTTGATCTGAATGGTCTGCAAACTAGAAATCATCCCAGAAGAGGCTCTTCTTAGTGTATAGTATACAATGTTCCTGGTGTAACATCCATTGAGTGTTGCCAGTGGCAATGTAAAATGGCTGCTCCCTGGCTTCATCAAACAGGGGCCAAACGGTGGTCCATTTATCAAAAACTCAGTGAAATAAGTCTGTGACACTGGAAAACTTGAGTTGTTCATAAAAGCTCGCAATGTGGAATACAATTTTCTATTTCCTTTTCACTCTGTACAACAGAAAATGTTATCATTTCTCCATATGAAATGTCAATGCTTTGTTATGATTGTGTGTTAACACAGGTGTGACACAGTCCAGTAAAGTGGTGGAAATCATTCACAAAGGAGATTTACAGAGATCACTACGCTACTTGCGAGAACTGCATCCCTGGAGTCCTCCCGTTCTGCTCGCTCACTCATACAGGCAAGTCAATATCCCCATTTTCTTTTATATGCAAAACATCTGAAATTATCACTGAATTATTGATTTCTAGGTTGTACGAGAAACACGGAGAGGCGGCCGTCCGCTCCTTTTCCCCGTTCTACCCCACCATCACCCCTGCGGATGTGATGCGGATGGCTCACAAAAGTCATTTCCTGGCTTACCTCGACAACCTGGTCCAGTCCCAGCCTGAAGAACACAAGTAACGCTTTCAGATGGACAATTTCTTGAAGAGAAATCATCAACACAAGGTTTAGTTGTGATGAATTCTCTCTAGGTTGTCATTCCTGCAGTCTCTTCTTGAACCGGAATCCCTGCGGCAGGAGTGGCTTGAGCTGGCACTTACCCATGATGCACCTCAGCGCCGCGATACGCTGACACCCGAGGGACAGCCCAGGTCTGCTGAACAATGTCGAAATTAGGGTTGAACAATCACCGTAGTTTCCTCACTATAAAGCGCACCTTAAAGACTTCAATTTTTTTTAAAAACCTGGCCATGCGTTTTATAATCCGATGCATCTTATATTACGATTATATCATATGATATACAATCAATTAAATTTTTACATCTGCAGTTCTTATAAATGCATTTTTTACAATTAAAATTTGTATAACACTCTGTTTGAAATTTTGATATGCTATATATGCTCCAATTTTAAAGCAATTTATATGGAGACAAGATGCAAAAACTGTTTTTGTAAAAGAAAGTGCTATTTTATCAAATAAAGCCAAAATCTGTTTTTAAATCAATAAATCAATATATTCTGAGGTTTATGGTTCTAATTTGATGGAAAAAAAGTTTAATATTTAATTAAATCATAAATATTTTCTTTTAAACCCTTCATCCTGGCATTGATCCAAAGTCTTTTAATGAAAAAAAAGGCTTTTTTTCCCCCCCCATTCTTCATACCATACTTTCCACAAATCATCTTTATTCTTAATTTCTGATCATCTAAGAATAAAGTGACTGGCTTAACTGATTGTTCGGTTGGCGTTTCCTTTAGCTCAGCTCCATCTAGTGGATGCATAACGCAAACCCAGCCTCTACTGTAGCTTCTATTCTATGTGCCTTATAATGCGGTGCGGCCTATATGTATATGAAAACACTTTGAAAACAGGCCATTCATTAAAATTGCGCATTGAAATAGGGTAATAAAATTCAAAGGAATATTACACTGCAGTAGAATGAAACTACCAAATCACAATAGGCTGCAATTTGGAAAATCCGTAAAAAAAATATCTTTGAAATGACAGAACTGTGTATGTTGTCCTGCAGGAGTCCACATTGTAGTGCCTCCAAGATTAAAATTTCATACCTGCGTTGCAGGTGGAATTCTCATTGTTTCCATTGGGGTTACGGGCTTCTTCTTTCTCTGTTGATCCAACTTCCTGCAGAATTGTCATCCAAGGAGAAGATGGCAGAAACCTGCCGCACTCACGGGTATTTCATCTTGCTATTGCACCAGCGTTGTCCGAATTTATCCGCCCCAGAATTAGCCACAAGGGTTTATGAAGAGAAACGTGATTACAGTAGTAATTTAATCGCAAATATTTCCCTTGGGTCTTAGCATGACCAGAAAATGTCTATGTTTATCCAAATTATTGTTATCAGTAGTACGTTAGATAGATGCATGTCATGTGTGCATTGAATTTGTATGTGCAGGTACTGGACAGGCTATATCCATCTCTGTTGTGAGCTGCAACGCCGAGCCGAAGCTTTCTCAACAATCTATCAGTTGGATGACATCAGTCTGCTGGAGGAACCCGATGGTGCGTTTTACTTTCCTCTCTTCACGATACACTGACCGCTTTTTCACCATAACGTTGTATCCACGATTTAATAGGGTTGAGATTTGTTAATGAGTTCATTGCGGGGACCTTTCATTTAAAACCAAGCAAATATTAATTTTTACAAGCAATGCTAAAGTGAGCAATTCTAAGAAGTTTGCAAAGAGTTACCCTTGATGTCTTACTTTACACACAACCTAAAGCATTGTTTCTCAGTTATATTTTGCCAAGCCCCCCCAGGAAAGAGTTGAACAGTTGAACAGTTGAAATGTCAAAAACTGTTTTCACATCCAGGCGTGGAGCCTCAAAACCTGGCCGAGTGGAAGCTCCTGATCCATATGGCTCAGGACGGCGGTTGTGCGCCAGACGTGAACGGAGACGCTTTGTCCAACGGCTCGGCGGACTGCAGCAGGAAGATCAACCTGGAGGCCCTGACGCTGCGCCTGGCCCGCACGGCCGGGCCGGAGCGCGCCATGGCCATCCTGGAGGAGTGCGGGGTGCAGCTGAGTCTCTCTCCTCACTCGCAGCTGGTGTGTGAGCTGCTGAAGGTGGCTGAGAGGAGCCAGCGGTGAGTCAGGCCTGAATACGGCAAAAAGTCCTGATGGTATTATGTCATATCACATAATCACACGTGGATGTTGTTAAACTTGTTTGTTTCTAAAAATGGTTGTGTTTTGATGTGCATACTTACTGTATGAAGTATATGGCATAGATTACGCTTGATATTCAAATTGAATCAAAGAAGGAAAAATATTATTGAAATTATTTTGTTTACACACCTTTTTGTCATCATATCAAGTAATATTATCACATGTTTGTTTTTTGAGGGGACGCTTTTCCAAACCCACCCTTTAGAGAGGAACTACAAGCATTTAAATACGAAATATTTTATTTTTGCACTCAACAAATACTCCATATACAAAAAAAAAATTACAACTAATACCAACACAATAGAGCATTTACTTAGTTTTTTTTCATCAAGGTTTGATTTTGAAAACACAATTAAACAAGAGAAATCTGAGAAAACTTCAATGCCAGTCTGAGAAAACGATTAACCTACTGGGTGTTTATTGCTTTGAAAAAAAAAAAAAGAGAGAAATTGCTATCTATCTATCTATCTATCTATCTATCTATCTATCTATCTATCTATCTATCTATCTATCTATACATATATATATCTATATATATATATCTATATATATATATATATATATATATATATATATATATATATATATATATATATATATATATATATATATATATAAATGACTACCGGGTAATTGATTTTTTTATAGTGACAATTATATAAAACATTATATGAAAAATCCCAAATTATTATGACTGTGTTCTCATTTGAAAATAAAAAAACTGTTAATAGGTCTTATTAAAAAAAAAAAAAAACACTAACATATTACAGCACACTTTTCAACATTCCTTAATCTTATAATTAGTTTTAAAGAATTTCCTAGGGCTCTCTTACTTATGGACTGTCCATTTTTGAATGGGGCATGTAATGCTTGGTGATTTTTACTGTGCAACGAACAAATAACAAATAAAACAATGCAAAATTATGAAACGTCTTTTACAAGTTAGCTTAATGCTAACATAAAATGAGCTATCAACAAGCTACATGAAATTAGCTTTGACGTTTCGGTAATTATAAGCCTTAAAGACACACGGTGTAAGATTTCGACCGTTTTTCATTATGAACAACAGGAGGTTGTCTTTGTCTATAGCTCTAACAAACATGGCCGCCTCCGAAGAAGTGCCACCTCCCATATAATATCATTTCATGATAACTAGACCAATGATTATATTTAAAACATACTGTTGGTTATTAAAATCACATTTATTTGCAAGTTCTTGAAATCCTTTTAAATTTTTTAATTACACTGCTTAATAATGCAGTCTGAGTTTTTCTATTTCCAGCACCAAAAGTGCAAAATGGACGCGATTGTTTCTTGTTTACATCTGACGTGTAATGCGTCTTGTGTTTCAGGGCGAGCATCCAAAGGATGCTGGAGCGCTGTGATCGCTTCCTTTGGTCCCAACACGCCTGACCACACACATTGGTGTGAGAGTATGCCAGCGTGTTATACGAGGTTTACTGACATAGATTAATTTATTTGCTTTACTACTAATGAAGGTACTCACCCCTTAAAAAAA
Organism: Hippichthys cyanospilos; assembly: GCF_059441005.1. Lineage (NCBI taxonomy): Eukaryota > Metazoa > Chordata > Actinopteri > Syngnathiformes > Syngnathidae > Hippichthys > Hippichthys cyanospilos. Next base: position 15,988,823 of record NC_142374.1, read on the forward strand.
AATGTCATTTGCTCATATTTTGCACTGGAACTTGTTTGCAGATGAATGTACTGCTGGTGCAATACTCATTTTTTTAAAGGCTGTTTTGCATGTCGCGAAGAGAATACTTTAACCAGCAATTACAATGTAAAAATGGATATAACCAGGTGTTATTTATAAAAAATAAAAAAATAAAAAGTACATGTATTAGCTCATGTTCCATTGACATTTTCAAGTGTTTTCCATCACATATCTCACAAAAGTCAGTACACACCTCACATTTTTGCAGATATTTTCATGATATATTTTCATGGAACAACACTGAGAATTTTTATTTATTTATTTTTCTATTTAAATTTAATAATAAAATGTAATTAATACCAGTGGGTTAGACATTAATGGCTGTGGTTTCAGTTTTTTTCAGGGAACAATAAATACATTTACACTATTATTAATCATCTGCAGAAACATGAGAGGTGTCCTCATACTACTGTACATTTTAAGCTTACTACAATGGTTTAAAACTGCAAGGCCTTTTTTTTTTTATGTCTTCATTAAAAGTTGGCATTTTCGTGTGTTACATTTGAATGCACAAGCAGACCAAGCTAATGTGGATCAATGTTGATAAGAAAGTTTATGAAACCCGACTTAAGATTCCTGTGATTGTATCACACACCTGCTGTAGCAGAGGGGACTAATTTGGGGATTCACATTTGAATGTTCTCATTTCTAACTTTCTTATGAGTCATCTCGACCTTTTCAATCTCATTCCTGTATTCGGTTTGGCAGGATTCCTTCCTCTGACTCTGGCACAGAAACAATCAGCTTCTTTAATGTTTTTTTTACAGACTTGCATCATTAAAGCACAGTGCTTTAAAGCAGTGCTTCTCAATTATTATTGCCAGAGTCCCCCAGGAAAAAGAAAACTTTTCTGGACGTGCTAACTTTAAATAAGATTATCTATAAAAATTGTATAGTAGTATAGCTAAACCTTTATCCTTCTTAACATTAACAAAAGTAAATAAGCAATATAAATTAAAGCTTAGTCTGAAACTGAAAAAAATCTGAAAAAAAAGATGAAAATTCTTATTTTATTGCAATTATACTTCACATGACAAAAACAAAGCCTTTTTACTGGGGTCATACACCCCACTATTTGAGAAGCACTGCTTTAAAGAAACATTGTCCCAGCATAGGTCTTAAAAATGCAAATGCAGTGTAGCACTGGGGAAAGCAACGTAAGAACATTTAGTTTATGATAATTCATAATATAAGGTCAAATGTTGCCTCTCAAAACATTAATACAACGTATAATTTGCCGAATTGATCGATGACATAATTGATCGCGCGACAAATTATGGCATGCAGCCGATCACCGATTTCACATAACATGCATTGATTTTAGATCAAGTTGATCAGATGGGCATAAATGGGTGTTTTAGTTTGCTGCCGCCATCTAGTGGTGGAGATTTGAACCACACTACATCTGAACTAAGGTTGAAATGGCAAGACAAGTGGTCAAGTGACAGCTTCTAACTCGTCAACACACAAATATTCCAGGGCACCACTCTGTTTATTTTATGTTATTTTTTTCTAAAAAACTTTCTTCTCCTCCTAGCTGACGTTGGGCATTTCCCAGATCAAATGTGGCCCTTGAGTGCAAAAGTTTGCCCAGCCCTGATGGAGCGCCTCTGAAGCACAACTGTCGAATTGATTTCTTTGAAATGATCCTAACATGACAGAATGCTTTTCATCATAAATTGAATTTAAAAAAAAATGATTGTGAGGTGCAGGCAGCATGGCTTATGTTTGATGTTGCCTTCCTGTCACCAGTGGGTCTGATAAGGGGATTCTGCACATACTTGCTAGTGTATAAATGGCTATTTGATACACACACACACACACCTGCTGGCGTTGGCCGTGATCCTCAGTCAGCACAGCAGTAAGATATTGTTCTGTACCAGCGAGCCCGATTATAACGGAACATATCAAGATGGACACTTTACATGGCGTAAGTTGGTTGAAATTCCTATTTTTGTGCTTGGTGTCTTCTTTTCAACTGCTTCTCCTTGTAGGTCACCATCATTCTGCACTTGTTCCTCCTACGACAAGCAATGTCATTTGACAATACCTCAGGTAGGACTTTGACTTGTTACTAATGGAAAGCTGCTTTGAGTGTCTTTCAAATGGGCTGGGTAATATGACCGTCTCAATTTCCGTTTTCTTCAATCATTCTGGACGATTACGACTAAAGGGAAAAAAAACAAACAGTATTTCAATGTTTTTTTAATACATAAATAAATAAATCACATGCATAATTTGCTGAAAGGTCTATTTTGCCATTTTCAGTAGTAAAAAGATATTTTGTTTATAGTCAATTTGATAACGACATTATTTTTCATGTAGAAAATGCTATCCAATGAACTCACTCAATCCCAAAAATTGTAAAAGGAAACATTCTAAAAGCATTCTATTTTATTCTAATTAGGTTTTTATTACCTATTCTCAACATGTCTTGTAAATCACCACTTATGCTGAATCTCAATTACATAATTTAGCTCATTTTCAAATCTTTGATTATTAATATGACAAATGAAATCAATTTATTGCCTAAGCCTACTACTGTATTTGATATATCAGATATTTCCAAATTAGGCCCAACTGATAATCTACGTTTATTTTCTTTGTTTGTCTGCAACAGTTTATGTGGGCTCTGTATTTATGAAAGAGGCTTTTGGCAGAGCCACGGAGCTGACGGACAGCGCCTACGCTCACACAAGCGCAAGGTCCACCACATCAACATCTCGCCTGCACTATAGCATCATCTCCTAGGAGGAGACCCTTTCAGTCCTTTTAATAACGCGCAATTTGTAGGGTGACGAAGTCTCTGTCCGAAGGTGCCCTGAGACCGACTGATCTGCTGGCTCACTTCAAGCAGACGCAAAGCACAAGCAGAACTCACATTCGGGCCGCCGAGCTACTGGACAACACGGTGGAGCTGATCCGAGAAATGGTCTACACGCACACTTTGATGCGGCCCAGTCGCCACGGTACAAAATCTCAAACCAAGACATCATGTTTGGAATGCGTTTAGTAGTGTTGTATAGGAGCCGAGGTGTATAAAGTAGATACTGTGGAGAACTTTCTATTTATCAATACATTCAATACATGAATGGTCAAAAAGAAACAGCAGCATGATTTTTTTGTGTAAATGTAATTAGGTTTAAGTTAACTTTGGATTTGGATTTATATGCAGAACTGGTATCTAATATATTGTCCTGTGAGACAGTCGTTATTTTACACAAGGGCGTTTGGAATGAGACAATTAGATTTAATATCTATGCAACCAGAAAATATGTTTAAAATTCTTCTCTTTTGAGTCGGACCAGTCAAAAAATAGCAATTTTATTTTTGAAACAAATTCAGCCACTGTTAGAATGCATGAGTTATCACTGGCCATATGTATTGAAGGTTTTTTTCTTGATATTTATCCTCCTTCTAAGTAAGCCCAGATAAAAACATTTTGATTAGATGTATTGTTTTAACAAAAGAAAAAAATCTTAAAACAAAGCCAATATAAATAAAAATTCAATTGCTACTTTGCCAATTTTTGTTACAGAGGATATTTTGGGGAACGAACCCTCACAATAAATGAGCGAACATTAAAATAAAAAAATGTATGGAACCCCAAATTATACATACTTAATGACTCAATTACAGTGTATTTCACTTAAAAACTTAATATAAAATTGTACTTGAATGCCTTTCTTTCTAAGTTCTCAACATATTTTTGTACTGTACTAGCAACCTAAACACAATAGTATTTAATATATAATATATTGAAGATGAGATTTGAGAATAAAATATTCACAGTAAATCCAATACTAAATTTTACTCTGTTTAGACCTGGACGTAATAAAGTGTTTTGTAGAATAAAATGTACTCTAGATATTTATTGGAACAAGTTAAAAAAATGTAAAAAATGTAAATACAACCTTTTGTAATATAACATAAGCACACGCTCTTTAATTCTTATCACTTTTGTGCGTTAGAACTGCTAAGTGAAGCAGACGAAGCAAATTTACAGCAAGCCACTGGCTGCTTGGCTCAAATGCACACAGTCAGCTGTCCCACTGGCTGTGTGGCAGAACGCTACAGGTCCATCACCGCCCACTGCAACAACAGGTCAGCTCATCATTTTCGAAAAACCAGACCTTGTTCTTGCTCTCAGATATTGCATCGTCACTTTTCCGTAAAACAAAACAATGACGCAAGGTCTATTGGGTTGCTGTTCCTGCTGCCCAGACAACATCCCAGATGGGGCTCGGCGAACATTCCCTATTGTCGCTGGTTGCCTCCAGAGTACGAAGACACGTGGGGGACACCCAAAGGCTGGGATCCAGATCACACCTACCACAACTTCAGCTTGCCGCCGGTAAGACCCGTGTAGCAAACCCGGCATCTCCCACACCCCGCCGCTTCACTGTAGCCTGAAGGTTTGCCTCCCTCACCTCTCCTTGTTGGTTTGCGCAGGTGCGACTGGTGTCTCAGGAGATTCTTTTTACTCACAATGACAACATCTCTCTGGACTCCACTCTGTCCCACCTGCTGGTGGAGTGGGGCCAGTGGATTGACCACGACCTGGTGCTGACCCCGCAGAGCCCCAGCACGGTGTCTTTCCGCACCGGGGCGGATTGCACCCGGACATGTAGCCGGGAGTCGCCCTGCTTCCCCATTGAGGTGTTTCTTCGCTAGCTTTGTCAAGGCGGATTTGGGGGTTCGAAAACCAAAAAACCTTTCTCTCCAGATTCCACCATCTGACCCTCGTTATGGCATCCAAAGTTGCATGCCCTTCTTCCGCTCCGCTCCGAGCTGTGTGGATGGAGCTGAGGTCCCCATGCGACGTGAGCAGCTCAACGCCATCACCTCTTTTGTGGACGCCAGTATGGTGTATGGTAGCTCCGATGCTCAGGCTCTGGAGCTACGTGACCGCTCCTCGCTTCTCGGCTCAATGGCTTGCAACTCGCAGCATTCGGACGGGGAGCTGGCCTACCTGCCTTTCTTGCCTCGCCCGCAGACTCGCTCGGATCCCTGCGGCCCGAGAGAAGGCACCCCGTCACGTGACAACGCCACTTCCTGTTTCCAAGCTGGTGAGTGTAATCTAGGGTTGTGCAACCCACAGCTCCAGAGCAGGATTTTATTTGGCAAACATATACAGTATTGTACCCTCAGTGAAATAGTCCTTAAACAAATTTTTGGTTTGCGTTCTTTGGTGGCTGCAGATAGAAAAAAAGTCATCAGAAAAACAAACACTCAAGTCGATATCGGAATCTCCAGTCACCAAGTATTAGGGTTAGCTTTTGAGTTACGTTTGACAGGTGATTCAAGAGCCAACGAACATCTCGGCATGGTGGTCCTTCACACGCTTTTCCTGCGGGAACACAATCGTCTGGTCAAAGATCTTCATGACCTCAACCCCCACTGGAGTCCCAACACCCTCTACCAAGAGGCTCGGAAGATCATTGGAGCCATGCACCAGGTACAACGTTTCAAACGTGGTAGTAGCTGTGGACTTTGAATATCTTTTTTTCTTCTTATACTAACACTTGGACTATTAGAGTTCAGGACTTCAAAGATTTTGGCACTCTTCCTGCCTGACAATTCTCATTGCTTTCCAGATCCTTACGTGGGAGCGCTACCTACCTCGCATTCTTGGAGAGAAGGCCATGTCCAGGCTGATGCCTCCCTACAAGGCTTATGACCCTAATGTGGATCCTAGCATTGCCAACATCTTCGCTACGGCAGCTTTTCGTTTTGCTCACGTCACCGTGCAGCCGACCGTGACCAGGCTCGGGCCTGGGTATGCCGCAAATTCCCAGCATCCCTCGCTCCCCCTTCATCATTCTTTATTTGCCTCATGGAGGGTTGTCCAGGAGGGTAAGCTTTAGCATGTGGCACCATTTAAGTGGTGCCCTCTATTGTTCTAATGATAAATACGCTTAACTGTTGTCCTCTCAGGCGGTATCGACCCAGTCCTGCGTGGCCTCCTGCTGTCTCCCGCCAAACTACAAACTCCTGGTCAGATGATGGTGGAGGAACTTACAGAGCGTCTTTTTCAGGCACAAGGTGGAATGCCTCTGGATCTTGGGGCCCTCAACCTTCAGAGGGGCCGGGACCACGGTCTTCCAGGTACCAGCGTTGACTCAAAAAAAAAAAAAAAGCACCAAACTTTTGCTGACCTTCCTCACCTAATCCTCAACCAGGATATAGCTCCTGGCGAAGATTCTGCGGTCTCTCAGTTCCCAACACTACATCGAAGCTTGCAGACATCCTGGGTAATCCAACTCTAGCCGACAAATTCCAGCAACTTTACGGGACACCACACAATATCGACGTGTGGGTGGGGGCCATCTCTGAACCAGCTTTACATGGAGGCAGAGTAGGACCGTTGTTATCCTGCCTACTAGCAAGACAATTTAGAGCCCTGAGAGACGGTGACAGGTAGAATAAGTCTTTGCTAAGTCTCCATTAAACCGTTATAAATGACAAAAATCTTTCATGTGAAGGTTTTGGTGGGAGAGGAAGGGAGTGTTTACCAGCGCACAGAGGACACACCTACAGGCTGTCTCTCTAGCCCGAATCATATGTGACAACAGCCACATCTCCCACGTGCCAGAAGACCCCTTCTCACGCACCGAGAACCTAGATACCATGCTAGCCTGCTCCAGTCCACTCATCCCCAATCTTGACCTCAGCGCCTGGAAAGAACCACACTCAGGTGAAGAGTATGATCAAAAAAACAAGGTTGTCCATCATGTTGTGAAAATTGTGCGGTGACCTTTCCCAAAGATCCACGCTGCGGTCCCATACCCAGAATTCAGTCCGGCTACTCCCTGCTCTGTGACTCTCTGATCATCTATGAGTGTCAAGCTGGTTTTGAGCTGCAAGGTTCTTCAACTGTCAGCTGTGATGCACAAAGTCAGCAGTGGAACTCACAACCTCCAACATGCCAAGGTATTCAAATCTTAATTTTAATAGAAAGTTGTCAATGTGTCTAGAGCAATCACATTCAACTTGTCCATGTCATTTCAGACGTAAATGAATGTGAACAACTAATTCCTGTTTGCCCCCAAAACATGGAGTGTCTCAACCTGCCAGGTTCCTTTTCTTGCTCAGGTCGGTTGATTTTGGAATTTCTCAAAGAAATGCCCCAAACTGCAAATCTACACATCGCGCACTATGCATTGTTGAGTGCTTAACTTCTCTTTTGACTGTTTGCGTATACTGATTCAGAGTTCTCCTCGCCATCCACCGTGTCTGTCGTGACGGCTGTCATCGTCGTGCTCGGCGGTGTTGCCGGGATGCTGATGATCCTTTGCTGTTTTCGAAGGCAAGTCAGCACAGATACAAGTGACTTTTCATTCATCGTCCATCTGTAAAAGGTGTGACAGAAATCTCGCAATGTTTTTGTGTTTCAGGTGTTTGCCAAACAAAGAGTCAGTCCGTGCTGGATGTTGCCCAGGGCAAAGCTAAGCAATCACCCCCCCCCCCCAAAAAAAAAAACTGTGGACAAGCTTCCACTGTGATGGAAATTTACTGAAGCAGCATCAACAAAATGAAGGAGTGACACTGGTTTGTTCTTTGTGCCATTATGTCACCAAACACAGTCACTGTATTCAATTATTAACAAATGATTTATTGAGGTCTCCTGCAAGCTGCATCGAGAGACCACGGAAGCAGAGCAGCAAGCTTACTAAAGGTATTTCAAGCCGGAAACCACAGGCTTACAGGAATGTCTGCGTCGTAAGAAAGATTTTCTTTCCATAAAGCCCCTCTGAGTGGGACGTGGCCTCAATGTTTATTCAGTACGCCCGTGTTGAATTCCTGCTTACAAACCTGTAGAACAACTGTGGGTGTGTCCCAATTGCGGTTTATGCCGCTGTAAACAGGGCATTCATGGGGATGACCACAACTCAAGAGCTCATTCCCAAACTTCCAACTAATCCGTGTGTTACAAAGTGAAGAAACACATTTTAGAAAATGACAAGTGTGGCATAGCAAGTCTTTAATGGAGTGTTGGCATTCATCAGGACACTGACATTGAAGACTTCAAAGCCTTAAAGACCAAGAAGTGGCTATTGCACTTATCGCATTTCTTCATTTTTACCATCAAAAATACAGTTGACTATTAAAGATAACTACAATCATGCATATATACTGTACTGTGAGGTAAAACAGCCATTGCTAATCACATAACATGGCTATTTATGACATTTATGCATTGTTGTCAATGGCTCATACAGGATAGTACGTGTTGATTTTGGATGTGCAAAACTTGACTTGCGTGATAAAGTTTGTAGAGCTAAATTGTGCAGAGCAATACATCTCTTTCCAGAACAACACCCAGCAATTGCTTAAGTGGTGTGGGCATCAAAAGGTAATGATATTAGTATAGTTTTTGACACTTACATACATAAGTAACATTGTTTATTAATAAAATTCTGTTGGATATTTACTTGTTTAAGTCTTCGGGCACAAATGCCTTAACTATAATACATAGGGTTGAACAGGATTGTGGGGATTTCATGCACAAGATTAAAACTAGGCATGGAGACATTATATGCATATTAAAAATATACTTTACCTTTCATTGTCTTATTCTGATAGTACAACTGTTTTCTTGGGCTAGGTTCACACTGCAGCCTGGGAGCGACCCAATTCAGATTTTTTTTTTTTGCCCCCTAATGAATGACACATGCATAATTTTTTTTCAAATGCGATTCAGGCCCCTTGGGTATGTAGTCCTAGAACGGATTGTCTGACTCGCATGTAACAAACAAGCGACAAAGTTCACAATTGTGCACTCAAAAGGCGGGAGCAGGTTGGAAAAAACAAAAACAACAATAGCGGGCGTAACCGAGACAACTCTGCAGAGGTGGGAGAGCCAGGTGTATTTCGTTTCTGTCTCGCTCTCTATCAGAGTCAGCGAGCGAGAGATTGCTGGCACTGCACAAAATGCCATGGCCAAATTCCTCCTTAAATGTAACAGATTGAAAATGTTCTGGGCTCCGGTATGACATTATTTCAACATCGCCAGGTACTTCCCTAAATACTAACGTTAAGCACGCCCGCTCTGTGTGATATCACCATGTCCTCATTGGCCATGTGGGCTAGTTTTGGGTCACATTTATGTGGAAATGTGAACGACCTTGCGAAAAACATGCGATTTCACCCAAAAAAATTTGGCAGTGTGAGCCTAGCCTTGGTTGACCTCTTATAAACCTATCATGTCCCGGTCCTCATTCTCTAACTCTGCTCTGTGAGGTAAAACCCCAACTTGGCCACACTCATTTCCTTTCGGAGACGCATCACCTCCCAGAACATCTGCTCCGCTGGTCACCGGCAAAACAAATCTTATTTTAGGTTTGGTTAAAGATGAGAAAGCAGGAAAAAAAAAAAATTGTCATTTGTTGATCAACTTACCATTATGCCTGACCAGGCCTTGCTGGATGTAGCGGATATATGTAAAAAAGTTGCACACGGCCGTGATCTGGAAAGGCAAAAATAAGGCCATGTGAATTATTAGAAACAGCAGCAGATGCTGACAAGGCACAAAGAGACACAGCTGAACTTACCCGTGCTCGGCTGGATGGGGAAATGTAGTAATAGTTGCCCTTGTCGCCAAGTTTAATGCGATGTCTGCACAGTCGGGACACGCCGCTTAGCGCACATTTTCTGCCAGGAAATTGGACTGTTCAGTGAATTCAATAATGTCAACATGCTCTTGAGTCATTCCAGCAGACAATAAACATGAATCGATGCACCTTTAGTTATAAGGCACATTCAGGCTGAGAATGAGAACAAAAATGATGGGGCATGTCAGAGGTTAAAGGTTAGCGTTGTGAGATACATGCATCGGATGCACTTATTAACATTTGTCACAGAGATATCAGCTGGCCTCTCCATGCCGTCAGAACAGGGGTCATCTCATGCTGCGGTAAATGTCGATTAGTGAAAGAGTGACAAGCTTTCTGAGCGGACTTACGTCTCCACTGCAGCCCTAAAGTAACTGGAAACACAAGATTTGGCCGTGAAACAATGATTGGAAAAGGGCCCATTGATTTAATTCTCCTGTTAAAGATTAAGAATTAGAATCTAAACTACAACTGGAACCCATGAAGTCGAATGCTAAAGTTGCATTTACTAACTTTTAATTTTTCTTAAACAAAATAGACAAATACTTTGGAATGACTGATCTCATAACATACATTTTTGGGATTGAGGTTTTGCTTTACAATGGCCCATCTTAAACACAAACATCGGCTACCATAGGAAACCAAAGCCCCATTATATTTCTCCTTTAAGTATTACCTATGAGACAAACACTTTCAAAGCTGAAACAAGTTGACCAGCATCCCAGTCTTTGACCTCAGAGGTTCCACTTGATAATGTATTGACTGCCCAGATTGAGCAGTGACTGGTGAAAGTAACAACAGTGTGGCTGTTGTTACACACACAAAAAACTCACTTAGGTCCTCCACACTCTACGGCCGAGGCTTTAACCATTGGTAACGCCGACATGGCCACAGGCTCGATTGTCAGAGAGTTGTTTTCTACGGCGTTTTGCACCAGCTGGGACAGCTGTGGACAAGAACGACTGCCTCTATTAGACTTTCATATTCAGAGAATGTTTCCCAGCTGACGGCGGTGAGGAGATTCTGACCTCTGATCGTGTAAAAGAGAGGCAGGGTGTGATGTCTTCTCTGTAGATGCGGCTTATGAGGGCAGATGAGCGATCTAAACTTGGATGCTCTTTCCACATTAGGAACTCTGCGTACAGGACTGAGTCCAACTGTGGAGGCAAGGCAGTCCCTCAATAATCTTGTCAGCAAAGACACATGATGGGTGTTTTACCTGTTCACCCAAGCCCCTGTCACCGGTTCTGCAATAATACTGAATAACTGGCCAGAAAGCAGACAGAATAAGACGAGAGCAGGAACAGCAGGCTGAGAGAAAAAAAGGAAAGTTACAAGAAGAATAAACAAGCTTGAGAGAAGAAAGCTTAAGAGAAGAAAGAAAAAAGGGGCACAAATTAAATCAATTTCATACCTCTCTGTCTTCTTGGACCACGGGCTGAACCGGAATTGACGGAGGTTCGGTTTTGCCAGGTGAGGATGGGAAACTGCCGCTCACGCTCTTGTTGCGGTTGTGTCCGCTGACCGGGAGCTGCAGCTGGGGATGCAGCTGACGGTTAGGCGTGGATGGTGTGGACGTCAATACCAGGGACTTGAGTGCCGTCACTTCGGCTTGAAGGACATCGATCTGACAATGGGATACGGAAAAAAAAAAAGACTTTCAGGCTTTTCCAAGGCTTTCTGAATCTAAATATTTTTAGAACAGAAATGGCATATGCATGATCTGTGGGCCATTTCAACAGATGTGTTATTATTTCGTTTAATTTTTCTTTGTTCGCCTCATTGAATAAATAAACTAACAAAACATTCAGGGATAGCCATTTTCACAGCAGAGTTCCTTATCTACCCTGACCTTTTTCTTTGTTCGCCTCATTGAATAAATAAACTAACAAAACATTCAGGGATAGCCATTTTCGGATCTTTAAAGAACCAGACATTATTGTGTTCTGTGAAATATACCAGTGAATCTTCCAAAAGAAAGGGTGCACTCTTCTACCTTTACCAGAAAAGAAGCTTTATGTTCTTTAAACATAAACAGTAGAACACAGGTTGGTCTCACCAAAAACAAATTTCTCAGTCAAGAAAACAAACTTTCCTGAATATAAATGCACTTCAAAGCTGATATTTTTGCTTTAAAAACTCAACTTCACCAAAATCATTTAAAAATCCCCTAATTTAGACTGTTGTTGGTCTTAATAGACTACAATTAGGAAGTTGATTTCGTAAATTATAATATCATCAAATCTTTGGAAAAGATTATGACACAAACCTTCCCCTGAGCCTCCTTCAGTTGTTTCTCTGCTCCTGCTTGTTTGACGTTGGCTTCCCGCACCATCCTGTGAGCCTCCTGTTGTGGGGAGGAAAAATCTGATTCATTTCAACATGCAATTTCATACATACAATTATATCTAGCATACAATTCATTTAAAGAAGCAGAACTTTGAGATGCTGACCTCAAATAAACTAGCGGTGAGCTCTTCTAGTTCTTGTTCCAGCTGATTCCTGACCTGCGACAACCGCTCACATTCCTTATCTTTTAGTTTTAGTTCCTGAAAAAAATTAGAAGTTGTAAGTGTGCCACTTCCCTTTTTTTCACTCGACTGTATGTGGGTGTGTTAAAATAATGACAAAACCTTCTTTGCAGCATCTAACTGTTCACTGAGGAACTCTGAGCCCTTTTCACGTATTTCTTTCTCTCGGATTTCCAATGAGGAGCTGCGAAGGCGGGAATGGACGCCATGGTCAATATCCATTGCGGGCCCAATCTGGTCTCTTCCCTCCAATCTGGGGTCTGGCTCAGGATCCAGATCGACCAACCTGTATGGGATCATAAACATAACTGATCATGGTTCAACATCATGACATTTCTCCATTGACGCCCTACGACAAATTAAGAAAAAAAAAAGTTTTTGCTTGTAGTTTTGGTCTGGAATGTACCGGTAAATGTGATTTCATGCTCGGTGTATTTCATGTCGCACAACACTCACAGATGTGATACTATTGCCCCATAAAAATTTTGTAAGCAAGTCATGTAGACCTAGTGCAACAATAGTAGACTGCTTTGTCTAGAAATATGCTAAAAAAAAATATGCTTCGTGGGGCAGTGATACCTCCATATATCACTTTCATAAAGTTAGCACCGCAACCAAGAGAGGAAAAAAATATCACATGATGCGCCGCTGTTCATTTTGGCCTACATCTCTGCACCATTGTCTCAATTTTGCCATGTCATCAGATTTATTGTTGTCATTTTCTGAATTGATCTGACTGTTCACATCATTGTAGGGTTGAGGCCCTGGATTGTGCCTGACTCAATTCCGTCATAATTTGGTTTATAGATAATATCCATTTTGTGAAGGAAAATATGTTCAACGTTGCCAACTGAACTAAACTTATATCATAAGGCATGTGCAGGCTATACGTGCATAACGGTTGCATCACGTCATCCTCAAATCGAGATTATTCCATTGACCGGAACCCATGAGATAGCATAACCTTTTCCCACTATGCGAGTTAATCCTTTATGTTCCAGAGTAAATGAACCATTGGTAGTATTTTTTTTTTTACGATCCTGCAACAGTTGCTTCAGTTCATTGGTGTGGCCAAATGCAGATAAACTATCACCGGACTCGTCATTACGATCTGAAAATGGTGCTTTCATTTAAATCAACTAATTAATCTTTGACATTTTACACACATACCTACATAGTGTTTTTAATTATTGACTATTTGAATCGTTGTGTTTTACTTTATTACAGTAATTGAATCAGCACTTGTACTCGAGTATCGACTTTGAGTATTGTCAGGGTTTTGGCTCAAAAGTGAACTCACGTGACTTAAAACATCTGGTTGTCATAAACGGGACAACGCAAGTCAACTTTACTAGTATAGCATCGTTATAAACTTGAACGATAATAATAGAAGTTATAAACAACAAATCAATTCCTGCCTATTTTATGATTCCAAACATCATGACGTGAAAGTTCAAAGCCAGTCTCAGTCTTGCGCTAACGAGCAGTCACACTTCAAGGTAACAAGGCGACTTTCTTAATGTTAGTTAATGTCAAAGAAAGAGTGACACAGTTACCCTGACAGCTTCCTAAAAAAAATAAGAGCCGGCCGAAAGTTCGATTTGTCCGCCGCCTGCGTCCTCCGGCAGTCCGTGCTGAGAAGTCATCGAAATGTGACTAGCTCGGGAGTTTAAAATCAGTGCCGCACACACAACGTGGAGGAATGCGGATGCTGACGTCATCAACGATGGCGAAGCAAACAATAGTGAGTGACCACGAATGCATATTTTGCACCTTTCCCTGTCGTATATCTACATTTTCATCTGCCTTGAATTTATTCGTGATTTATGAATCCAGGCGACGGAAACAACTACAAACACTTTTTAGCCTGTTCCCAAGTCACGTGACAGCGCACCCACTTTACGCCAGTCCTTGCGTGTCCCACGTGACGTCACATTGGTTGCAAATGTTTATATATACTGTATATATATAAATATTTTTTTTTTATTTAAAGCGTCGTAGCTCTTTTTTACTGACATTAAAAGTACAATGTTTAGTGGTACCTTGTCTTACGAATTATATCACAGTTGATCAAGGCTCAGTTAACCCGCTTAAACGTCAAACTCCAATCCACACGGGTCTGTATCCTCATCAAAGTTTTTCTTTGCAACACACCTGGTTCAAATAAGTAGCTCATTTGCGAGCTCCTCAGGCGTGTCATAATTATCCTGATCATTGGAATCAGGTGCGTTGCAAAGAAAAACTTGGAAAACATGCAGGACTCAAGCCCTCGAGGACTGGAGTTTATATAGGTGAGGTGTTCATGCTTAAAATTGTTCTGGTGGATTACAATACTATTAAATATACTTTTAGGAATAAAACTCTTGCCTCATTTTTGAAAAACACTTCGGCATACTTTGCGATATTAATGTTGCATGATGGTGCAGGGTATTTTTTGAGTTAGTGGTTCTACTTGGTGTTTGGAAAAAAAAATACAATTCATTCTAATTTTTTTGTCCATTATGAAAGACACATAAAATCCACTCTGATCTCTTTCAAACACCATAAATCGCAAAATGTCAACCGATTCTTTGCCCTGATCAGTATTTGTCATGACATACCTTCCTACCACGCAGCCCTTCTCCTCAGTCTCATATGGCGCTCCAAAGAAGACTGCAGAGGAATACACTGCTATTCCGGACCTCCCAGCCTTCAGGACTTCGTAGGCCCGACCGGAGGACGTTACGGGGGGCGGAGAGGAGGAAATCTGAACACTGTGAACTCCCTCGAAAGCATCCATGTCCCTCAAGAAAATTAACTCGTTTTAATTTTATCCAGTCCAGAACTCAAGGATGGCCCCTGAAAACAGAGAGAAGGAAACAAGGCTTAATACAATAATGCAGACCTGTTCTGCAAATAGTTTACAAGTGATAGAACATTGTGATTTTCTAGGAAATGTTACTAACGATTATGCATATATGACATATACATTACATATTACACTTGATTTACATATTTACTGCAGCTTCTTCATAATTATTGTGAGAAAGTAATAACACAATCAGGGTCTTCACATAAAGCGGTAGCCCTTCGTATTACTCAGTGTCAAAGTTTCAAAAAGGTTGGTGACCCTAAAAACCTTTAAATGTTTTCACGAGTGCCAGCACACCTGACAGGTCACAATAACATTGTTCAAAGTGTTCAATGCAGGAGTCAAGGGACTGTTCACAACCTGTGTGAACCGAAGCCAATCTGGCATAAAACAAATGCAGTTTGAATAACATAAAAAAGTCACACTCACCCGATGGAACTAACTGTTCGGTTGTTTTAAATGTAATTCCAACGAAATAGGTTAGAGTAACCGAGGCGGTTAGACGATTGGACTCTGTCCGCACTTCACCCTTGCCGCTGCTTTTCTGGTTAGACAGCAAGGGTTAATGATCACTAACACCTCCTGGCCCACAAGTACGGCTGTGCACATTTTTTCCATCAGAGGGCTCAACACACTCCTGCTTTTTCATGATAACAATGAAATCATAATTCTCATTCAAACATAAACTCATAAAAGACGGATTTTGCATTCCGAGCACCTGAGTGTTCTAAATAACTTTCATAAAGTGATACACGTATCTTAGCAACCAGTTTTACGGCCGTGTGTGATTTGTTGAGATTAACAAAGCCTGAGGGAGCTCACAATGCAGCTTTGTTGCTCAAAACAGCTTAAGACATCAAGTGACCGGAGGTGTAGAAGCTCCACTCTCTCCTTTTACTGGTCCTGCTTCTCTTTCGCCAACATTCCCACTCCAAGGAGGTCGACCATACGCCTCCTTCTCACTTGCAGCCATGGCAAAATATTTGAGTTTTCAGCGGTGAGTAGTAGCCATTCCGAATTTGCAGGCTGTCAAGATGACCTCTTGTTTTGATTTAGCTTCACAATAACATATCATTTTTGTATTGTTATTTCAAATATTTGCCATCTGGATTCAGGTAGATAGCAGACCAAGCCGGTCGATTGCTGATTCTGTGGTCTGACGAGACAACAGAGGTGTCCTTCATGTCAGGCCAATGCCAAACGAGAGAGTCGGCCTTTAAGAAGAAGCGGCAGCGGCAATGACAGTGACTTACTCCCGCAGAGTGGCGGATGCAGGCCTCGGCACTTTCTTCAACCTGCTCCTGCGCTGGAAAGGCAGCATCTATAAGCTCCTCTACAGAGAGCTCATCATCTTCACTCTGCTCTACTACTTCTTCAGCGTTGTTTATAGGTACTGCTAAAAATGGCTTTCTTCTTCAAATTGGCATCACCATTTGAAAACATTTGAGCAGGGATCACCAACAGTTTTGAAGGTTGTTTCTTCTTGGGCACTGATAAATGTGGCAGGCTCTGTATTGTTTCCACAATTATCTCATTCATTGTCAAAGGTCCATTTCAACATTTGTGCAGTATTTTGATCATTTTTGGGTAATTTTCTTCCACGTAATTGTCACAGTATTTTAGCCACGCTTCTGGTAGTGTGATAACTAAGCGGTTGTGCTATTTAGAACTTTGACCTTCTTTCAGTTCACCCTGAACAGGATTCAAACTGCAGTCAACCACATCTTAAGTCAATGGACCATATTGGACAGGCTATAACATATACAACCTGTTTTCAAGGACTGAATTTGGATTTTTTTGACCATGTCAAGTCTAAAATGGATGTGCCAGATTTAGCGCAAAATCTATAATCCAGAAGACATCTTGTGGGTGTTTTTATTGTACTACATTATAACAAACAATGTGTAAATAATGTCATCTTTAAAATCAATGGAAAGTTTTTTTTTAATATTAAAAAGAATTTTGATTTAAAAAAAACAAAGTTACACAAGAATTTAAAAAATTACCAAGGTCTATCTGGATAAAAATACTATTATCTTGTTTAACATTACTTGCCTCACTCACATGGATGTTTTACTTATTTAGTGATTTTCAGCCGATAAAAAAAAAAGTGAACATTTTGACAATATTTCATTTGATGAGTTTTTTTTTTTTTTTTCATTTTGCCACTTGCTGTCGACAGAAAATGATATCACCTGTGTTCAGGGCTGACGTAATGACGTTATGTGCTAACTTCAAAGGGCTTTCTACTTTAGGTTCCTGTTAAATGTTGAGCAGAAGAGGCTGTTTGAGAAGCTCTCCATGTACTGTGACCGCTATGCAGAGCTCATCCCTGTGTCCTTTGTTCTTGGTGAGTCCCTCTCATTTGGCTTCCTCGGCCTAAAAATTTAGGGGTATGTACCCCAGCATTGTAACCGGCAAGAGTTCTAGACTGGGTATCACATTGAGCTTGAGGCTTCCTTAAAGTAAACAATCACAAGTTGGTACCAACTTTAACCGCATTACAGGTTTCTATGTGACCTTGGTGGTATCTCGCTGGTGGGGTCAGTTTGAAAACGTCCCCTGGCCCGACCGCCTGGCGTCACTGGTGGGAGGTCATGTGCGAGGAGCAGACGAGTCTGCCAGATTGACCCGGCGCACTCTGATGCGGTATGCCAACCTCTCTGGCGTGCTTATCTACCGTTCGGTCAGCACAGCTGTCTACAAGAGGTTTCCCACCATGGAGCACCTGGTGCAGGCAGGTATGCTGGCAAATGGAAGCGCCGGACGTTGGTTACCGTTCCCTGTTTTGGGGTATTGTCAGTCTGAACTTTGCAAGAAGAAAATTACATGCTCTGAATTCAAAATAATTAGCTAACTTTGCCATGGGACGGTCTGGTGACCTAATGTTAACAAACAACACAAAGCCCCTTCAACAGGCTAACTCAGGCATGTATTCTATATCTTCTGCAAAGAACGTATAAAATGATACAGGCTTAATTACTGGAGAATATAATAGACGTTTTCTGTTCTATATCATTTTTAATTTTATTTTGTAATCTAAACTTGATGTTTTCTCATCATCTGTCTTCATGCATTTTGTGTGCTCATCAGGTTTGATGACATCAGAGGAATTGAAGCATCTGGAAGACTTGCCCTCCCCTCATAACAAATTCTGGGTTCCCTGCATGTGGTTTGTCAGTCTGGCTTTACGGGCCCGGACCGACGGTCGCATCAACAACGATGTGGCTCTCACCGCCATTCTCACTGTACGTACAGTATGTTTGTTCAGACTGTGGGCACGAACGACTGAGATTACATTTGTAAAGCATGTCTTTTCTTTCTCATTATTTAGGAGCTGAACAGTTTACGTGCAAAGTGCATGAAGCTGTATGGCTACGACTGGATCAGCCTCCCTCTCGTGTATACTCAGGTATTGTTTCTGTTTACGTCCTCAATATAATGTGTCCGACACATGCAATATATTTGGCTTCACGAACCTCAATTTGATCACCTTTGATTGGAGTAGTCATACATTAAACTACATTCTTTAGACGTGAGTCACATGACATGGAAAGCCAACTTTTTTCCCTACTTGAGTAGTGTATGTTGCTTAGGTGGCGACTGTGGCGGTGTACAGCTTCTTCCTGGCTTGTCTGATTGGTCGTCAGTTTTTGGATCCAGCCCAAGGCTACCCTGGTCACGACCTGGACTTCTATTTACCTGTGTTTACTCTATTGCAGTTTTTCTTCTACGTTGGCTGGCTGAAGGTTTGACGCTACAAATGTTGTCATCCAGGCAGTTTGACAAGTGGTTTGTGTCTGACCCGGTTCTGCTTTTAGGTAGCCGAGCAACTCATCAATCCTTTTGGAGAAGATGATGACGACTTTGAGACAAATTGGCTTGTCGATCGCAATTTGCAGGTTTTGATGCTATAAGAAAGTTGTGATCGGTCTGCAATGTAAACTTTACACCTTGGCTGATGTTTTTCATTGTGTTTCAGGTATCTTTGTTGTCTGTAGATGAAATGTACGACAATCTCCCGCTGGTTGAGAAGGACATGTATTGGAATGAGTCCGAGCCTCGCCCTCCCTACACAACTGCCAGCGCCGATCATTGCAAACCGTCATTCATGGGTTCTGCTTTGGATATCAGGTACACTTCAAGCAAAATAAATTGTATTGTTTAAATTATTTATTTATTTATTTTTACATGTTAGACAACAGACATTTTATATTAAAATAATATCCCAGTGTCATATATTTTAAAAAGTTAATGAAAAACGTAAACTACTAAATACTGTAGCTCGCTTTGGTTTTCTCAATATTTTTCCCAAAATTTTAAAATAACTGAAAATCTACAAGTTTAACATACAGGATTCATTTGAAGCAACAACAAAAGGTAGAGTGAGTTCTCTTTGACTGACATTGAAATGAACTGCAGTGCCAACAAAGCAAAAGGCATGTCAAGAGAACACACACTAATACCCATTCTCCTATCAAATTGGTCTCCTTGAAAAAAACACCACTCAACAATTCCCGCTGAAATATGTATAGGAACGTTGATTGTCTGGGCGAAGTCTAATAACTGAAATGTTGCTGTTTACTAGGCTGCAAAGTCTCTCCTCTCCAACCCCCGAATGAAAACAAAAGTAAAGAAAAGTGAAACGGGAACGTCTCCTCGGATAAGATAAATGTGTATTTAATCTTGCAAGGGTGTTACTGAGATGTATAGGCTCATTTATCATATTGTCTCTCAATCCATTTTTATCCTCTCGGGCCGAGAGCACAGAATAAGTAACAAATTCTTAGAAATATATTTGTGAAGGAAAATCACAAGTCGATAAAAAAAGTTGGATTTTCATGATACAGGCCCTTTAATACTATGCGGAGCACTACAATCGTTGCTTCACTTGGCTTGACATTTTTTCTGACATGTACACAAATAAGCAGGTATGCAAGAAAAAAAATGGCTCACGGATTTTTTTTTTTTTTTTTTTAACTGAGTTACTTGAATTATCCGAAGGCTCTTTCTAGCCCTAGTGACATTGTTGTGCTTTACAGTGTTCCTAAAGAGGAGATGGAGTTTCAGTCCAACTTGGAGCAAATAAAAGAAAACGAGGAAGCCAACTACTCCACACCACTGTTGGGAGGTTTGGGTCGCTTTCTGGGTGTCCAGTCCCCCAGCTTCCCTCGCTCTTCTCGGGTCTCGCTGCTACGTCGCCGCCCCGGTGCGCCACTGAGTCGCTTCCCCCTTTACTTACAAACAGAGGCTCCATTTGTCACAAATCAAGCCCGCCAACCATTAAACGCAGAGCGGGATCAGGATTACGCCTTCCCCTGCCTGCCCTTGTATGAGAGAGCAGGTTTCTACAGCTGCCCCCAGACTCCCATCCATTGCGTTCCTCCAGCAGTGGCTCGACCTCGACCTGCCCGGCGGCCTCATAACGAATGGGATCAAAGTTGTAGCTCGCTTGCTCCTCCGACTGTCGGCTCACAGCTTCTGCCCCCTGACACGCCCAATCACATCCCGCCACCCTCATCGGCTTTCCCCTGGCTGAGCGAAGATGGCGACGGGCCCGCCGCCCAGGCCTTCTCCTTTCCCGACCCTCCGCCTGAGCTTTGCCCCATATCGAAACTCAGGCGTGGTCACGGCCTGCTATCTCGCAGGCCTCCGCCTCCGTGCCTGACGTTGGATGCCTTGCCGTCCGCCGACAGCCAGACAGGACCCCCGAGTGCAAGAACGACAACTAGCGGGGGGGAAAGGGCATTCTCATTCACGACTCCCTTGCGTCACGGACTAGCAAATCCAAATAATCCCAACAGTAGCTCGAACAGCATTAATGTGACAGGCAGCAACAGCACGGGCACAACAGGAAGTCATCTCAACACTAATCTTAGCAGCTTCAGTAACTTCGGCGCCAATGTTAAGGCGAGCAACGGCGGACTTAACACCCTGACCGCTTCAAGTGTGACACCTTTGCAACAAGAAGCCAATCAACAAAATTCCCCCAATGATTCTGGAATTTCATTGGCTGAAGGAGACCTGCTGGGTGTGTTAGTAGATGGCGGCGGGAACAAAGCAGCTCCAAGCAGGAAGCAAGACTGAGAAAATGCCGTTTGTATGTCACATGCCACTCCACGCTAAGAACTATTTTAGGTGTATGAGTATTAAACTCAATTGGAGCCTTATACGCAACAAGTATAACAAGTAATCTCCACTTCCTGGGGAGTGCTAAGAGAACAATTAACCTACTTGTGAGGCACAAAGCACCTTAAAAGATTTAAGTGTTAACATATGGGGAAGAAATAAATGCAAACGCTAAAAGTGGATTATTTAAAACTTCCAGGCCTTAAGATTGTTGCTTCCATGCCTTATGAACAATGCTTTGTTTTAGTTTTAATAAAACTGTGAAATAGTATTTTGTTGCTTTGTTTTCTTTTTACAAGGTAACAATCTGTCTCCTTGGTAAATAGCTATATCATATTTTGTCTATGCTTTATGTGTTATTTATATGTTGTCATCCATTCACATTTTACATTCTGCATTTTAATCATTGAAATGAATAATTTTCAATGAACTGCAATGTATGTACATTTTTCCATCCATCTTTCCGTCGTGCATCCATCTTTCCGCAACATACCTTGTTTTTATGGGGGAAAAAACAAAACATGAAGCACTGAGGGCCTGAAAGATGAATTGCTAAGTGGCAATGGAACACTGTATTAGAGATATACATATGGATTTTTTTATATGGCTACAGATCAATTTGTGGTCTTTATCAAATCAATCAAACTCGTTTAATCGATTTTCTAAATGCGGCCTTATGACAAAGATGAATAAGTGGGCTGATTTTTGTTGTTGTTTATCTAAAATATATATGTATTTGGTTCATTTGCATGTGAATCACTACCATGATTTAACTCCCAGTTATAGCGCAGTAGTGTAAATGCGATTATGTACGATGCAAAATGAATTAAAATTTGGCAGCGTGAAATGAGTGGGTCATTGCGTGCGTGTCAGTGGTAGATTTAAATGTGGCTATAACCCGCCTTTAAAGTTTCCTTGGGGTTTGTTCGATTTGTTTCTTTTTTTTCCAGAACTGTCCCAGCGGGTAGCAAACTCTGGTTCCTCGAGAGCCAAATCTTGCAAGTTTTTAATTTCTTTCTCCCAGCATGCCTGATTCATATGGTCATCATCGTTATCAGACTCCCACGGAGGTTATTCTTAAACTGATCGTTTGAATGTGCTTTTTTTTTGTGCCGAGACACCCGTCCTCTTCAGGGTAAGCAGTTTTCAAAACGAACACAGGTTTAGAGGAAATGACGCCACAGTCCTCTGCTTTCCTATTGGCTGATGCAGTTTAAAATTTGAACAGTTTTCACTCGGCAGTATTGTTGGGTTAGAGGTGCATGTTCATGCTCGCTGTGTTTTGCTATATAATTTTGTTGTATGGCTCTTGCGTGAGATAATATTCGATTTCTCGAAGGAGTAAGCGTTGGATTGAGTTGGAATTGGTTCGTGTTTCAAAGGTAAAACACGTGACATGTATCGTTAAACAAAGTTAGGTTATGGTGGTGGGGTGTATCTTTGGCGCCTGCTCAAGAAAGAAATAGAAAGATGGAGAAATTATTATGTTTTGTTACTCATTGTTGACATGTTTGGTGTATGTATTTAACGTGAGAAAATACCTCTCGAAAATATTTGTAGTCGTTACCATAATCTTATGTTGTGCTGTCGTCTTTTAGCGAAGGCTCGGACAGCGTCTGCGAATGCAACAGAATCAAATTTCTGCCTTGTCAAGTATTACGTCGGGTACTTGCGATTAAAATGTCTGAGTTGATTTTTTTTTTTCATCCGACATTTGTGCTGATTTTCGGTTGTTTGGGGTGGACAAGTCTTCGTAACATCAAAATGGAGAGACTTCCTGTCAGCTTCTGAATAAATCAAACGGCAAACGTTTATCCATGTTTTTGTATTGTGACTTTTGTTTTTATTTCTTGCTTTAAAATATTTACATTATTTACGCCGCAGGGTAGTCGAAATGTTATGTTTTGACTTGGTTCCCTCGCACTGACCCGCTACAATGATGCAACTGTTAGAGCATTTATGGGTTCTTTGAAATGAATGAGCATCAGATTTAGTAATTCTGTTTAACCACTTTAATGCATAAAAATCTCTGCGCTGCTATGTAAGGTAATTTACCAGTGAAATAAAATGCACACAGCATGTCAATGGCGATTTTGTTGCCCAAACAGAAGAATCCCCAATTCGGTCCTATAAACAAAATAAATGTATATGTATTTTTCTTACATTGATATGTTTCAGATCGAGAACCTCCCCGACTGCCACCATGAGCTCCGTGCAATCGAATTTGCAGTCCCTAATCAGGATGTTTGAAGATAAAACACAAGATTTTTTGAATGAAATTGAGACAGTTCATATGGTTTGGCTTGAAGAGATCAAACAAGAGGCCGTAGACATGTTCTCACGGTGGGTGTAAAATCATTTAATAAAAAATGGATTTGTTCCAGTTATTGTTTTTTGTCAACATCGCTGTTTTGTTGCGATGAACCGGACATTCAAGTCACAGCTTTTCTTTTGACTGGTTGCATTTGCTACCTGTACTTGTCCAGTCAACCCGATGTCAACATGGGAGAGAAATGAAATCCTTTTTGATTAAGTTTCTAATTTATTTTAGTTGAGCTGTATTAGAATCCAAATAATTTTTCATGTTTTCTTTAGCATAAGCAATGGAGTGATTCTTCTAATAATAAGTGCTCTTTATTTTGTAGGAATTTTAACTCTGAGCCTGAATTGATGCCCAAAACGCCATCACAAAAGAGAAATACTCGCAGGAAGCGTGTATCTCTTGGACGGCAGGAGGACGGTCAAGCCAGGCGAAGGTTTGATTCTTTGATACATTCTCCCACCTCAATGTTTATTAAACCCTGTGTGGCCTAATTTGCCTTTTGTCATGCAGGTACTCAAAAGGACGCCGTAGTAATCTGCGCGGTTCTTTTGTTAAACCGCTAAACTCCATATTTGAAGATGCCAACGCAGGCGCTTCCGCAGCTGAAAACAGTTCAACCACGCGGCCAAAACGTGCAACTCGCAAAAATAAACAAACCCAACCAATTGCTGAGGATGTGACACATGTTTCCTCTACAAGCTCTGAAAGTGTAGAGGAGTGTAATAAAAAGGCAGAGTTTGTTGAGAATGACTGCGTGGATAAGAATAGAGAGGTGGACGAAGCAGAAGTCCAGCCGGATGAGCCATCTAGCGCCAGTCATTCGCCAGTTAAGATACCGTCACCTGGTGTTACTGTCAGCATCCCTGCACAGGAGCGTTTGTCCTCTGAACAAGCACTGCAACCTGGGCCCTCCCCTGGGCGTGCTGCTGCCAAAATTGCCATAGCCGGCAAAGGCAGAAGCTCTCGGCGGAGTTCTGTGAGGTGCTCGAAGGTGCGTCACTCCCTGGGAGGTTTGCGACACAGCATAATACAAGAGTCCCTGCGCCGAACCTCACGGCGATCCATGATGAAGAAGGCGGCTCGCAAAGCCAACTCTTCGCGTAGCAGCAGTATTGACGGTGAGAAACAAAACTTTTGAAAAATGTCTCCCAAGCTTTAGTTTATGTATGTATTTCATGAATTTTCTGATTGTAGCAACTTCTTCCTGTGAGTCCATGGAAGAGATAGACGAAGTGTAAGTACTAAAAGGAATCATTTTCCTATATTTACTTGCATTGTTTAATTGAATTAATCATGAAATTGATTTGTTTAAAAAAAAATGTAAACAAGGGGGGAAGTTGGTATTTTAAAAAAAGCCATTTCTTTTTGTTGAAATTTCTTTATACATTTTTGTAAATGTTCCAAATGTATTAGCATATCTGTAAAAGTTGAATGATAACTTAATCCTGTAAATAACTCGCTTTAGTTTATTGGATTGAGTTCTCCAAAAAATTCCCAATTTCCCAACTTCAGCAAAATTTCTTCAAGAAGTCAACAGAAATTTTAAATAGTTCTCAGAATTTAGCTGTATTAAATTGATTTATCTGTTATCAGATGGAAAATCAATAAACGCCGATGCTGATATTCCTCAAACCTCCTAATATTATTGCTGATAATCAGTCTATCCTTTATGAAGTCATTCTCAAATATTAACTATATTATTTAATTTAATCTTTTTCGTTTTGTTGGTCCTTTTTTTTTTAGTTTAAATTGACCTTAAAAAAAAATCAGACACTTAGGCTTTTTAAATTCCAGAGTAACCTGTAGAACCCCGATTAAAAATTAAGTCAACACAAGTAAACAAGTTAGTCAATGAGACAGGTGGCATGAAAATGATTCAGTTGGTCATAAATGATTCTCGTTTGAATAAGGATAGACTTTTTTTTAAGGCTCTTTTTCAGATTCAGACTAAGATGTAGCCTATATAAATCCTGCAAAATGTAAAGTTAGTAAAGTTTCTTTATGCACATTGTTACATTGGCAAAACGTTCACAATGTAGGAAATCTGAAACATGCTTAGCTCAATGTGCAACAAATATAAACTACGGATATAAACACGAAAACATAATGAGTTGAGGAAGATGAGATTTATTCTGTTTTACAATCATTTTTACTTTGTTGACTGTGTGCGTATTATACACTACAGCGCACTAAAATAAAATAACAGAATTTGACCCCCAAATTAAGTCACACACAGGTGTGTCTTATATTTAGAGGATTACAGTATTAGTGATTATTATTTTATTAATAATTTCCACAGAATATCTGACCCTGTGGCTGCAGATCCAGAGGTTGCTGTGACTGATGGTTCAGTGGATACTCCACCGGTATGAATAGATATTAATGCGCAATTCAGTTCTTTTTCAACTTCTCATATAAATACATTTAAATTTTTGCAGACAAGTGTGCCGCCATCCTTGGCACGTGTCACTCGTTCTGTGGCAGCAAACTCCCCTAAACTGGCCCCCCCTTCACTGTTTACCCCTGAGAGGAATAATCCGCCAAAGACAGCAGGTATTTGCTTCTGTTTTATTTTGACTTGTTTATAATCGTTGACCCTTAGAAGTGACCGAATTGTTTTGCCTTTGTTCCAGTTGACACACAACATACTCCGCAGGCTGCTCAAAGGTGAGTTTCACACTGCTAAATGCTTTTGGCCCATACCCTCATGGCCCACTCTGGCTGGATGTAGAATGCACTTTCAAGTGACTAGTTTCAATTTAATGCTTATATTATAGACTGTATTGAATTTTTGTTGTGTATTTGACATTACTGTGTCATGTCTGTATCTGTTCACTAAGCACATGAAACAACAGCATGTGCGGATGCCCAATTTGTGTGGAAATAAATCCATAAGCGGCAACACCAAGCAGTGACAACACAGAATTAAAACAACTAATATTTTCTTGGAGTGCATTCGTTACAATTGACCAATTTGTCTTGGGAACACTCCCTGTTGATGTCTGATAAAATGTTACTTCGAAAAATCAACTGACACATTTTTTAGCTTATTATGGTATTCATTCTCACCTCACTTCCCATTTCTACAGGTCGACTCAGAGCATCAAGCGTAAAGCATCCTATATCACGACGGAAACTCCAATGAAGAGGTTCTCTCATGCCAAGAAGAGTCAGAGTGTAAGATGCCCAAATAAATAATTACTATGACAATGCGCAATTTAGATATTCTTTATAAAGGCATGCTGCAAAATGATAATTAATAAGTGTGATGTTTTTTGTTTTGACCCCCCCTCCCAAAGGCTGTCAGACCGAACATGAAATCATTTCTACACACCGTCCAAAAGAATCAGATTCTGATGATGACTCCGAATGCCTTCAACCGTAACACTGTAGTCAAGTCCTTCATTAAAAACACCACTCCTCTGAAGTTTGATCCAAAGGTCAGTATTAAATACCTCCACCACGCCCAACATAAAAAAAAAAAACCTTTGTAAGTTTTCACATACAACTGCCATAGTCATTTAACCATTGATTTCCCAAAGTAAATTAGTGAATCATTGGATACCTTTTGTTTATTTCTTTATGTTTATCTCCTCTCCCCAGATGAGCATGAACATAGTGGTAAGTGCATGAGCACTGTGTGGTTATATGATGAAAGTGTCTACTCATTTATCACTAAACTAAAGCCCCCTTCCAACACCTGCTAACCTGTCTACTTCCTTCCATTTGTCTTGTAATGAGATCTGTTAGTAAAGTTCCATTGTTGCTTCCAACTTGTGTGCGGGCTTTCCAGTTTCAAAAATGCCCACAACTTCACTTGTTAGTTGAGGGCATTTTTTGGGATTCTAATGTTCATGCTCTTTTATGAGTATTCCTCTGTAATGCAGGAGCAGTTCACTCACAAAAACCTGACGTTTCCTTTTTGCAGGTTGAGCAATTATTTGTGTTTGCAATATGATCTCAACTTGATCAAATGTGATTTGCTAACCCCGAGGCTATGATTTCACTGGTCTTTGCTGGTTCTAACTGAACCCATGCCTTGAACCGTGTGGTTGCCATGACCCCTTCCTTACATCGTTGGAATTGAAGGAAAATAACACTTGGGGGTGTTAAGGATGAGAAATTAACATTTGTTAAAAGTTGTCCTTTCGTGAATGATATCTTATCGATATCATGCATTATAGATATGATATTCTTTGTTGAAACAAACATTCTGTCTGTTGAAAGTTAAATAAAAAAAAAAATCACATTTGTTTGCAATCGCAATTTTTGAGGGAGATGTTTTTAAAAGTTCCCAATTACCGTAGCTTCTGCAAAATCGTTCCGCACCACTTTTATGTAAACACAATTTTTTGTAGATGTTACACGGACCGTGATTTGGCCTGTGAGTGTCTGGGTCAAGGCTCCCGGAATGTCTTGTTTTTATTCTCATTAACTTGTGCCACCTGCTTTCAATGTTTGTTTTCTGGTGTCACTTATTCCAAAGGCCAAAGAGCGACAAAAGCTGGAGGCGCTTAAAAAAAAGCAAGAACAAGAAGAGGAGCGACTGCGGAAAATGGAGGAGGAGAAGAAAAAGAAACAGGAGGAAACCAAAAGGTCCAGTTCGTTTTCAAACTGGCTATGTCATTTAATTTGTGAAAGTGAATTAATTTCTTTTTTTTTTTTTTTTTTTTATAGGAAGCGGGATGAGAGGCTAAGAAAGGTGTTTGAGGCCAAAGTGAAAGAAGAACTGAAAGAAGAAGAAAAGAAAAAGAAGATTGAGCAAAAAATGGCCCACATTGATGAGAAAAATGACAAGGTGAGTAAATTGGTTGAATGGTGAGCCTAACTACTTGGCCTGGTTGTGCCATGTCAAAATTGCTCAATTTTGGTCCATGACTCCAGCGTCAGGCGGCAGAGATGGCCAAAAAAAGAACCGCGATCAAAAGGCAGGAAGAGCTTGAGCAAAAAAGGAAGCTGGAAGAAGAAATTAAACGAAAGATGATTCAACAAGCGGTGAGATCTATTTTATTGGTCGTTTCACATCTCAGCCTGTTTTTGTGTCATTGTACAAAAAAAATAAAGAAAGAATATAGCACACACTGTTAACTGTATGCTCCACCCTACATGGACATGTTTGGTCTCATTACAACATTAGGAAAAGTTTGGTTCTGAACTCTCCTTTATGTCTTTTTGGACTTTAGGAGGAGGAGAAGCGGCAAGAAGAGTTGCTGGCTAAGAAAGCCAAAGAGGACGAACTAAAAGCGAGAAAGCTGGCAGAAGCCCACAGAGCCTTGGAGCTAAAAAGAGAGCAGGAGCTGGAGAGGGAACGCTTAGCTGCTGCCGAAAGGTCAAACTTTTAAATCACTAATGAAGTGAATGCCCTTTGAATGCGAGCAAAAGTGTAGACTCATCAACTAAACAGGACAACCTACAATACAGGGTGTTTAAAAATGTTTAGGAGGCGAGCAAATGTGTGTTCAAGTCATGGTTTGTTCAACGTCCCAAAAGTTCGCCTGCAGTTTTTATTTATTTTTTTTCTTGTTGCAAGGAATATACAATAATAATCTAAAATCTCCCACACCAAAATGTTACTGGAGTTTAGTTGTGGACCTTCGTTGCTTCTCTTCTTGCTCTTAATTGTTTTATTCAATGACCTAGAATCTTCCTTTTTGAACCCATAAAAGATCACTTAAAACATGATACGGTTTGCAATAGAATTATCACGTCACAAAAGCGAGTCTGAAAGTTGGCTTCAGTGCTCCAGTGGATGTTGTATGTTGGCCATCTACAATATTAAAACCTCCTGTACCTCATAACGTTAGCTCATGAAAGATCTCTATTAACCTCAAATATGCGTGAATCAGATTTAAATTTAGCGTTTTAAAAACAATATTAGGAATCATCCCCAATATGACAAATCCCGTACAAAAATACTCATTGATTGCTATGTGGCTTCTTTAGAGAGCGAGTCGAAAAAGAGAAGGCGCTTGCTCTGCAGCGGGAATTGGAGAGAGCAGCTCGAGAGAAGGCGCAACGAGAACAGGAGGAAAAACGAAAACAGGTGAAGTAAAGCTAGCTGTTGTCAAGAAGCATGTAGTGTTTGCTATGAAATCGAAATTTCATTAATGTACAGAAATACCAAAAACCAGGGATGCACCATGACTGCCCCCCCTCAACAATAACATAACTTTTTCTGCTTCTCCAAATTGATAACCGATTTTGATTTTTTTTTCGCCAATAATTATGCATCCATACCAACACCTAACTCAACTTTGTTTGTTTGAGCAACATGACAAAAATGAAAGCTTCTTCAATGATTTTTCACTTGTATTCTGAATGTTTTATGTAATTGAATGTAATTGTGATTTGTTCCACCAGGAGGAGCAGCAGAGGTTAGCTGCAGAGGAGAAAGCTGCTAAAGAGAAAGAAGCTGCTGCTCGACAAGTTGCCAATGCCAAGCTGAATGTAAACATACTTAAGGGCGGGAAGTTCACGATGATTGTGTTTTGTATTCCATATCTGAGATTTGTCTTTTTTTTTTTTTCCCCTCCTCCTGTCACTTTTCACATATAGACTGCTGTCGCCCTCAACGTGACTGTGGATATTGAGGTACCATCAATAGATGACTTTACCAAAACAGCCGTTTATTTTTTGTGTGAGATTTTTTCTATGCTTCTATGCATAGATTTGTATTGCATTATCCTCACAAGATAAAGAGATTAGGCAGTTCAATTAGCAATTTTTTAGTCTTATTTTATTTATTTTTTTCTTTTGATGACTGTTCTTTGTCAAATGGCATTTTGCAGAATTCTGTGATAACTACGCCTGCGGCAAAAGGCGCCTGCAGTCTCAATGCCACTGTGGATCTGGAGGTAACTGGGCAAAATGATGTGCATCGTTGGCACATGTTTGTGCTCGAGTCTCATTTCAGCGTACGCTGAGATCGTTTCTATACACTCTAACAAAGTGTTTTTCCTCCTGGGCAGAAATCACCACAGTCATACTCCATCACTCCAAAGGGAGGTGGCAAAACTATGACTTTGGCCAAAAATATTGAAAATTACGGAATGGATCAAAACAGTGATGATTCAACTGATGATGAGTCTGCTCCAAGAAAGCCCATTCCATCTTGGGCAGATGGTACTCATATGAATTATCGCATAAACATTTTTATGACTAAAGTGTTGACGTTATTTATTTTTTGAATTTAAAGAGTTAGCTTTGTAATTCAGTCTTTATTGCTATAAGATTATATACTACTGCTGATAATATAGCCCAGCCGGTTTACGGAAAGGGAATAAAATGATCTGAACGTCTTCCTTCCAGGTCATAATCTGCAGACGATTATTATGAGGCAATACTTCAACCCTCCTGACTTTGAAGAATTTTTCGGAAAAATTGAACCACCAAAGCTGGAGAACCTGTTCTACAAGAGCAAACCACGCTACTTTAAACGCACTAGCTCTGCTGTGTGGCACTCACCCCCTAACAAAGTTTGATTTCGTTGCACTGTGCTGTAAATTTTTTTTTTAAACTTTCCAATAAAATTTGTTTTTTTGAAAATAAATGTTTGTGTTAAACATCATGTGTTAACTCATCATTTTTTCCCCCCGACATTATTATTATTAGCCCCCAAATTTTCTTCACGATGTTATATGCGCCCCCATAATACCTTGAGTTTCTGCGATTAACTGCTGAAGATAGACTTTCATTCATGTAACGGCGGTTCTCAAATGGGCTATGTGGCATTTTGATATGTATTTTAAAAGTAGCAGCCATCCAAAAATCTTTTTTTTTTTTAATGTATGTGGATATTTGAGAGTTAGTTTATGTTTATGATTTTTTTTTTTCATTCAGTATAGGCTATTCTGTTTCACCCTTAAAACAGCCTCTTTATCAGAATGGTTCAACCCAAGCTCATATCCCAGCTAGCATCACCTTTAAATCACTTAAAAAAATAAAAATGAAATCAAGTAGGGTTGAGTGGCCATGAACAAAAAAATAAAATCTTATCCCAAATTTGCTCCCCCAGTCAATATCACTGATTACTATTTCATAGAGGAAATAAACCCAACGCTTATTGGAATGTTTGATTTACTAAAATGAACCCCGTGTGACATATTCAGACAAGGTGTACCACTTTTAAAGCAGTTTGCGGTTAACAACACAGGTTGAGAAAAAAAGCGTCCATGATTGCTCAAATGTCACAATGAAGCAGTTTGGAACTTATAAACACATGTTCTAAATATTACCATAGCATTCTGTATTTAAGTCCTCGTCTCAACAAAAAATTGACAACGTTTTGATTTTTACTCCAGTTCCTAGTACTACTGTATACACAAATCTTCAGAGTTTAAAAACGCAGAAAATAAATCTCCATTTAAACATACTAATTTCTAAAATGAAGCATCCTTCTGTTTCTTTATATTTGTTACTACAATTAATGTGAAATAATCAATGCTGCTTGTGTCTTTTTAAGTGCGTTAAAATAATGACAGAGTAGGGGTCAGTTAAAAAACAAAAGAGATGAATCGTTTTGAATGGATATTCCTTTTTACGTCTTGATATAAAGCAAAAAAGAAATTGATTTGTAGTCCACATGAAAATGTATGGTTTGCTAAATCTGCAAATATTTTTGAGGTAATACCTAATTCTGCCACAAGGCGGTGCATACCTAATAACATGCTCAAGGTGACTTGGCTAGTGACCATGATTAACTACGGCTAAGCAATCTCGGTAGGAAATTTGAAATTTATATAGATTTTGTTGAAAACATTTTTAAACCAATCGGTTAGAAATGTTTAGCTCCACCATGACATACGTTGTTGTATTACACGAGTAGAATTCTAATTGGCAATTAGCAGTAGGCTAATGTTAAAAATGAATCAGTGCTGCGATAGCTCGTGTTACTTATGACAATATTTAATTGTTGGATGCTAATTGTGAAGCTAGCTAAGCTAAAGTTAAAATTACTGATGTCAGTTAATTCACTTTTTAGATGCATAGGCCTACGCTATAAAATGTACATAGTTCATTATACTGTAATCTAGTTATTTTGATGGTCAAAATACAGAACGTGAACGCATGCTAATACACTGTAGTTAGGATATATTATAGGAATTTTGTGTCGATTGTATTGCCTGTGTTGGTTGGTTATATTGAATAATACTGAAAGATACTTAAAAACATACAGCTGAAGTTTAAAAGTGGTTAATACATAGTGCAATCCAAAATCATCAGTCGTTGGACATGCCTTTAGCACTTATTTTTAAACATTTAATGCATTTAAAAACAACTAATAAAATGACTTTACAGGGTCTTTAAACAAGTACAGTGAATATGGTCCCAATGTTAAACATTCTTTTTCCCTGCCTTTAAGTAAGAAGAAATGTTACTGACTTGAGTTTGGGGTAAAAAATGAATTATTGTGAAATTATTTAGAAAGGCCAACAGAAAGATGATAGTTCAAGTCTGCAAATACATCCAGGCTCTCGTGGAAATGTCACTGGCTTCCCTGAAAATAGACATACCAGCAATTAACAATACAGTATATTATGTAATGAATTAAGTAGGCATAATCTATTGTGAAGCCTCCTGATATGTTGCGAGTCAAAAGACAGCCCAACTGTGTGAGTTACCTGGAGTTAAAGGGATTTTAGTCCCTGATCCTTTGAGGACCACCTGCAGGTCACAGATCTTAGCATTTCCAGCACCGCTTTCCTGCTCCCTCAATGTGACGCGCACCTCATCTCTCCAAAACAGCCAGTCCAGTTGATGGCCCAAGTAACTGACACCTTGGATGCAGAGCTCACTCAGTTCATCAGGAAGAAGAGGGGAGAAAGCCAGACAGTCCTTCTGAATTCTAGAAGTTGAAAGCATGTTTTATATTGATTGATTTGATTCCACAATCAAGGTGGGATGACTGACGATTGACCTGAAGCCGCTGTAACCGAACACAACGGCCTGCAAGAATCCTCCCATGCCCGTAAGAAAGTTGACTGCGCCCGTACCGTCTGTTGACTCGCTCCACACCTGCAAGGCCATTGCACATTTCCTCAGTATGCAATAAAGAAATTGGTGCAGCCTGGAGCCATACCTGGAAAGGTCCTTGAATGTTTCTGAAGCATTTATCAAGCAAACGTTGCGCTTTCTCAGCCTCCCCCAGTTCTAGCCAACCAATTGCAAACATACCCTGAGCGATGAAAAAGGCAAAAGTTAATATATGTGTGTGTGTGTGTTCCTTCATTTTTTGCAGTTAAAACTTTTTTGTGGCTTCATCCCATTGAGTGCCCCCCACCCCAATTTTCACATGGAAGGTCATCTATCTGCCTACACTTTACGCCTCCCCACATGTACATGTCCGTTAGACACAAGCTCACTGCGGTGCAAGTCTGATAAGAGTTTTTGTCGCCCTTATATAATGCCACATGTCAAAAAGCAGTGGTTTAGTTTTAAAACAAAGTGCCTTCATTTGAACAAGATTGTGTTTTAGGACTGTGAGATTCCTTCAGACTCCATGTTAGGACTGAGCATGGGAGGGTTGCTGTGCATTATGCGCTGCTGTGAGGTGAAGGTCCTTTGAAAAAAACAAAAACAAAACTGCGAAGCACCGACGCCGCAAAAGATGAGCAGCTAGGGATCATTCTATATCAATCATGTGATCTGCCACAATAATATCTCGAAATGAAAAAAAAATGGTTGGAAATATTTGATCCTTTTAGGTGGGATTAAAAAGATACTAACTAGATAAATTGCAGATTTCCATTTTATGAATCCCTCATTTTCTTTTACCTCTTGACAGAAGTAGTTTTTATGATCATGAGAAGTTAAAATTGAGATCAAAATTCCGACTGCCATGGCCACTCATCCTTATCCTTAAGTCAGTGCAGAACCCTAAAACCTTAATAATAAACAGGAATGATTACTGTGGAATAAAACTATGAATCTGTGCCTCACCCAGGTCATGGCTGGTCCATGAGGGTCAGTGACTGCTTCATAAGCTTCAAGGTCATTTCTTCGGATCTCAGGCAACATGGGCAGGCCAAGAGGATAACTCAGCATCACGCTGTCGGCCTGTTTCACTGGATAACCTGGAAGTAAGGTAGAACATCTATATATATGTTATTTCAATGTGCGTCATGAGCAAGGTAAAAGGTTAAAAAAAACCTTTAGAATAGCCATCAAACTCAGGATGGTAGAGAGATTGCTGTTCAAAAGGTATATGGAGGTTGTCTGCCACATCTTGCCATTCCCTTGGTGCGGGATGTTTGAGAATAGCTGCTAATTCCACTGCAAACTGCAGACTGAAAACAAGATTGTAATTTCATCAGCGATGAATTCCAATTACAAACAAACAAATCCGAATGGAAGAAATATTCAAGTACCTTAATTTGGCGACTGTGTTTGTGTAGACAGAGTTGTTGACATTGGAGTAATACTCATCTGGTGGAATGACACCTAAACAGAACAACAATTCGCAATTTTATAATTGCATTTTAATCATTGTCTTCGACATGCATGATATTGTGGCTTATTTGTGTTTGGTGATGTTGCCATCCACATACACAGCATAGCGTGTGAACAGCTGCCTCCCTGAACGGAAATCCTGTTACAGTAAACGCCTGTACGTTAATAAATCACCTACCAGGAACATACAGGAATTACATAATTAAATACTATGTCAAGTGCTAAAGTTTGACATTTTTTCTTTCACTTTAATTAACATTATGCTTCTGTTTTGTGCGCTTTGGCCACCTGGGAAAAGTACAATGCAGAGAGACACATGACGAATTCTTTCATAACCCATAACTCATAAATCAATCAATTTACGGAATATTTGTCATTTTTCACAAAGCATAAAGAATATACTGTAATCCGTCTTTCCACATTTGTTACTCCACGATTTGTGTTCAAATGTGTTGCTAAAAGATTTGAACAATGGCCACAGATGCTATTTGTTAGTCAGGCTTCTGTTCTGCATTGTGAATTTTTAAAATAAAAAAGACATTAAAAACTAATCTGCAAATATTGGTTGCCAAACTGAAAGTATAAGCTGGTCTTTTGCATTTTATGAGATGATAAGGTGTTGGTTTGAAAAAATAGCCTTTGTTTCCAGTACAGACTGAGGGATTGGTACACTGTTGCACTGTTGGAACAATATTTCTGTTTTATTTCTGTTGTTTCAACACATTTTGGAGTATGTTTTAGAACAGTAAAAAAATGCAATAAAAACATCACCTTTTTCATGCCAAAATGTTATTATGTCAAAAATTGGTTGATTTAAAGGCAGAAAATCTAAAACAATAGGTATTGATTACCACGTGACCTTTACCTAATAGATGATACTTCTGGTCGTCAGGGCTCCAGGTAACTCTGGACACCCAGTAATCAGCCACGCCCCATATCAGCTCACTGCCCTGTCCTTCTGTGAACATTGTCACATCCTACCACAAAGACCCAAGTTATTGTGCGTTTATTTATTGAAAGGTGAGATGATGTGGTGGTACTGACACCTCAGTGAGCTGGTAGTAACTCTGGAAGGCCAGTGCGACATCTCCATTGATGTGAATTTCTTGTTGTCCATAAATGTCCTCAGGGCACATTTCCCTTCCTGACACAGCACTCTCCCATGCAAACTTCAGACCCTGTGTA
This sequence comes from Hippichthys cyanospilos, assembly GCF_059441005.1. Taxonomy (NCBI): domain Eukaryota; kingdom Metazoa; phylum Chordata; class Actinopteri; order Syngnathiformes; family Syngnathidae; genus Hippichthys; species Hippichthys cyanospilos. Next base: position 16,024,964 of record NC_142374.1, read on the forward strand.
CAGGAAACACCTGGCATTCCTTAAACTCAAAACACACTTAGTGCTCTCGTTTGCCTGCATCTCTGAAGCATGATTTTTGCCAAGGACGCATACTTTCAAATAAAGGTGCCTCCAACGGATGCAAATTTTTTGTTGTTGTTGGGTGTTGCTAAAACAATGTTTCACATAAGGCATTTGCAGCAGCAGGCAGGCAATCTTGCCCTGGACTATAGTAAAAAAAAAAAAAAAAGCACAAATTAAAACTTTGAGCTCCATTAAAGTGAAAAGACATCAATCGGAACTCCTACTGAAAGGCAGCGTCAACGTCAGTAGATGTCAGCTAAGTTTCACATTTTTTAAACTTATTTTTATTGGGAATGAGCGGAAGAAAATTTGGTCAATTAAGCTTTGATAATTAAACTGGGAGGAGGAGGGTATACGAAAAAAATCTGCTTGAATATACAGTAAGTGCGACATAGATGTAATACAATACCTTTTTTTTCGCTATCAGACTGATGTCAGATATCACTAGTCAAGGGACAACCCTCGTTAGTACAGTAAGTTGGATTTTGAATTTTATTCATTACATTTGTCCAATAAGAGAAACTATGACAAGCAACTATGCACCAACATACCTTGTATCCCTGCTGCTGAGCATTGTATTTCGCTCCGTCCCTAGTCCGCACCCTGTATTCCAATGCTGCACGGGCCAGTTTGGGGTAGAATAATGCTACAGTTGGTAATATCCAGCTCTCCTGTTGGGTGAGATATTGTTATTATTTGACATACCAAAATAAAAAGCAACAGTAGACATTTGCGGCACAATTCCAACCTGATCCCAGAACACATGACCAAAATAATCCTGGGCCTCCGAGCCATTCGACAGTCCACCTGGACTGACGCCGCCAAAAAATCCGGATGTGTCGTGAATGGAAGGAAAGGCACTGAGGAGGTAGAACATGCAGCTTATCACAGCTTTCAAGAGGTGCTTGGATCCCACGACCTCCACCTTGCTCTTTAACCACAACTCATTCCACGCCGCCTCATGAGAGGAGCGCAAGTCACCCGCCACCATCAGCTCTAGACCCTTATCAAAAGTGGCCTTAGCCACATCTAAAGAGTCCGCCACCACCACAATGAAGCACCAGTGATTCTGGCTTTGCTCAGGTGGCAGTGTTAAGATGGAGGGAATAGGGGTCCAAATAAGATGAACCGTGGGACAGGGACCTCCTGGGAACTCCGCAGTGTGTGTGTGACCTTGAATATGGCTGGAAGACAGACACCTATTAATTTGCACGGAAAAATGATTTTTTTTTTTTTTGGGGGGGAGGGGGATAAACTGACCTCCCACCTCTGTACTCAGCAGAAGCCTGAAAATCAATGTCTTTGCTTTGAGGGGTGAAGGAAGTGGCCAACTTCACTGAGAAAGCCGCCGTTGATGTCATGTGGCGTACCAACAGAATTTCCATCACCATCAGGTTGCCGTAGTAGCGGTGCGAATAGAAAGACTGGGAGACCGTGACGTTGGGTGAGGTCAGTTTGTATGTGAAAACACCTGTATGAGAATCAACAGAAAATTGTGTAAAGGTTTCTCTGTAATCTGGTTATTTTATCTTTAATGCTCGCTATGCTATTAACAATTACCAGAAAATTGTGTGATCTCTGTTAAACTATTTACTGTATGTCATAAAGATGGAGTCCACAGCTGTGGAGACTTATTCTGCTCAAGGCGAAAGAAAGTCTGATCCCTCATGAAAAGGTTCCTACTCTTATTCTGCCCTTGGGAGGGCAACGCAGCCTATCACACATGTGACTATGCGTATTCTTAGGGTTTAAACTGGTTCCAACTAGGAACAACTGCCAGGGTGTAGATAGATATGAAGATGCAGGGCAAAGAAAAGGTCACGGCGACAGGACGGCTTAGATCATGTCAACTATCTAATCAATTTGTGCCAAAGAAGCCTAGTCTAACAATGTACCATTTTTATGTATTGTGCATGTTCATAATTGCAAATATAGTGCATTGTACACTAAGTGTACTTTAAAAAAATAGAATGCAAAGAAATTAAGTTTATTTTGCCGCTCCTTCTGTTGTGCCACCTTGGCCACAAGGAGGCAGTATAGTATTTATGAAGACAAAAGAAGAATGCTACTTCCTCTGCCATTGCTATGATAAATACATCGTTTGCTTCAGGGGATACTAAGAAATATAATTTTTGTTCAACCATTAGCAGTGTATTGTGACAGTGATCAAGCAAAATTCAACACCTTAGGTTAAAAAAAAACAACTTTAAATTTACAATTTATTAATTTTTTTAAATGGAAAGAGAAAGACATTTTACCAAAATGTAATTTATTAGGTTTTGGCGCATGAGTACTTGATCAAATGGCTGAAACGATTCAAGTTTGAAAGGGTCTTTAAAGGTCAGTAGGCAAAGATTGAAAATTTGTCTTCTAGAGACCTCTTGAGCTCTTTCACAAAACATTTCAAGAGATTTATTGTCATATGTATTATTATTCTGTTCACTTCCCCGAGCAGCAGACTACATTCCATAATCGAGCAATAAATAAATAGCAATAAATAGCAATATATAACAAACAGAGACTATGGTCTAATAATGTCGTGCAGAATATCATGTAGTGCAAAAAAAAAAAAAGTGCAATATATTGTTTATGCATAAATGTCTCTATGGCGTAGCTTACGTTCTTACTTATTATATCATCACTTTCGGAAACCCTAGCGGTGGATGGGATATTTACACCTGCTTTGGTAGGTTAGGAAACACTGGCAATGTGTGTTTATAACCTAATTTTTGATTGACTTATGATTGACAACTTCCTAGAAACGACATGTATAACCCTACGAAATCAGACCCTACCAGACCCGATGAAATCTTGGACTATGCGGCACTATTTGTTTTATTACTGCCATCAGCCAAGGCTGTATTTGCTATAAATAAATAAATAATAAATTGCTATAAACAAAGTGGATTGGATTGGATAACACATGATGACCTCTTGACTTTTAAAGTCATTTGGAACACTCAATTCATCCGCCATGCTAATAACGGGAAGTCCTTGTAGAAATAGATA